>NC_141141.1:73464355-73765220 GCF_053477565.2 Lygodium microphyllum
CGGGTTGCGAGTTTTTATTTGCCATGTTTCGGGACTGATTTCTAGCAGCCATTAATGTCCATGACATTCCGGAATCAACAATCTACCCTCCTCTTGCATCACGGAGCAATCCCATCTCGATTGGACAAGCATCCGTCGATCCTTCTTCCCACATGAATCTGCCTCTAGAAGAGAGAGAGGTAGGAGAGAGAAAGACTAAAATCAGAGATTTCCATTGAGGCCACCATTTGACGGGCGAGAGACGGTGATAGAGTCAACATACAGAGGGGAATGAAGCCCCATAATCATTGTGGGGGGTTGTGTGCAGGCAGGAGGATCCATCCATCAACATATGGGCGCATTTTTTGGCTGTTCCATGGCGCCCTCATCCTCTTCACGTTTTTTCATCTTCTTGCATGAAAAGTTTCATGCTACATTAAGTTTTTTGGGCTTCCAAGGGTCACTTGCCCACTTGACCAAAGTTTTGTCCACCTCTTCAAATCTTGACCGGTTTCTTGGCCATTTCCCCGTCCGGACTCTGAATTGAGCTCTAAAAAATCATGGGCGTCCGGCTTGACATCCCGCATTGGCCGGCAACTTCTGACAACCCGCACGGCAGTCTGAAAGATTATAAAAAATCAACAAGTGTCGCTCGGGCGCCTTTAAAGCACTTTGACGCTTAAAATCGAGCCGTCGCCTTCGACGTTGAATATTTTTCCCTTGATATTCGTAATTTTTAAAGCTATTTTTAAGCACTTCTTGACATCAAAATTCCGCACTCACTGCTACAGAAGGGTTGGAGTCAGCTGCAAGAGAGGTACCACGGCTGGCTCTAGCATTTGGCCAGCATGGCAGGGACCATGTAGTAGCACCCAGGGAGGTAGCTGGTTGATGAAGCCCGTCAAGGTAGATGTCGTTGATGAAGGAGAGTTACTCAGCTCACTGGCACTCAGATGGGATGAAAGAACAATCACTTGCCCCATAACTTACATCACTCAAGTTAATATTGATGGAAACCCAGATCTCACACCTAGTTTAGGAATCAACAAGGGGGTGGTGCAGAGGGAGTATGCTAGGGTGCACAATTGATGGTGCATAAGTGCGTCCAACCCTCTGGCATAAGTGCAAGGAGGAAGGCCAGGGAGCCTTGTAGTGCAGTGTACAGAACAGAGTGACGTGTCATGTGCTGATAAAAGAGACCCATCCTGTGGGTGCATAGGAAAACATAAACGTACCTGAATCCAATTGTTGTAACGTCCCTCAATCCTCACCTCTCAATAATTGATTGAAGAAACACCAGTCACACTCAGCCCACCCTCTGTCTCACGCTTTGTTGAAAGATACAATGAGTAGCCCATTTCTCAAACCCATTGATCCTCACTGTCACTTGTGCAGAGATTGTATGCCTTGTGCGCATTTGATGGTGCAACAGTGCATCGTGCCCTCTGCTGGCATACAGTGCAAGAAGGAAGGCAAGGGAGCCTTATGGTGCAATGCACAGGAACAGATCGTGCATTGTGCATTGAGAGGCCCATCCCGTGCGTGCAACTCTCCATTCACACATCTCATCTCTCATTTCATGTGAAGGGAAAAACTGGTCACTCACCCCACCCTCTATCTCACTCACTGATAGATATAGAGGGCAGCCCATACTCACCTCCCCATCCTGTTAGGATGAAAGCTCACATCACTCAAGGGGTTGGTGATGAAGATAATGTCGGTTGTTGTTGTCATCAGGATATTGAAGACGAGGCGTACCCAAGGAGGCAGCCAACAAGTCTCATACTTCAATGATTTTTAAGAAAGGTTGCTTGGGACAGCACACCAAGGGAGATGGCTTCAAATTACTTGCTGAAAAGGTACTGCTGGTGAATTAGCTATCCTAAACTGCGGGGCATTACCACCTTTTCCACAGTCAGCTTCCCACCCAAGGGTGTTTCTACCTTTTCTTGGAACGAGGCCTATTATGATAGGGAATTTCTTCCTTTTCTCCCATAATAGTTTTGTCTGATTGTTTTTTTTTTCTTTCTTTCTTTCTTTCTTTTCTTTTTTCTTTTTTTTTTGTTAAGAAACGGAATGGTAGAAATACCATGTATCAGGACCAACCACGCCACTGTTGTTGAACCAGATCCAAAGAGAAAAAGGTCGGGTTGAGAGGTATCTGTGAGGGGCTAACAGACCGAGATCGCCTCATGAGGAGAATCATAAGGGCTATTAGAAGCACGAAGAGAAGGACAGTGTGACACCCAAAAGGGGAAGGGTAGGTTGACTGTGATTGTCAAGATCCCCAAGGTGTGAATACTTCTTCAAACGATAGCCATTGATCAGGAAAGGATTATTAGAGGCATCAATGGTCTGCACCTGAACATAGCCATTAGGATTGACAGCAAGTACCTTGTACAGGCCCATCCACCATTTTTGAAGCATGCCAAGAAACTTGCCAAATCTCGAATCATAGGCAAGGATAAGATCACCTTCTTTGAACTCCTTTTGCTTGGATGAAATTGTCATGATAGACCTTGTGTCGCGCTTGAGTGGTTTCCATACATTGTAGGGCCATCCACCGTATCTCATCCAAACATTCCAAGTGCAGAAGGCAGCATTGTAGTGATTCATCATCTCCCAAGTGTTCTTTAACTGCTACGCGTGAAGAGGGCAATTCCAGTTCAATAGGGAAGACGACTTCTGTACCATACACTAACTGGAAAGGGGTTTGTCCTGTAGCTACCTTATGGGAGGTTCTGTATGCCTAGAGGGCCTCTATAAGTCGATTGTCCCAGTCGCAATAATATGCGACAATCGTTCTTGTTAGGATCAAGGAGAGGATGTGATTGGTGACTTCAACTTGGCCGTTGCCTCTAGGGTAGTAAGGAGTGGACTTACGAAGGCGGATCTTATACAGCTCCATCAGCTCCTTCATGATTTTGTTAAGGAAATGAGTATCTATGTCACTTACCATCTCGAGGGGACTACCAAAATGGGTTATAATATTCTCGTACATGAACAGGACTACGTTGTTACCATCATTCCACTTCAGAGCTTTAGCTTCACACCACTTTGTGACATAATCCGTACATACTAAGATGTATATGTTCTGCTTCCGTCTGGTGGGTGGATCAATGGGACCCACAAAATCGATCCCCCACTTCTCGAACGGCTTTAGGGGAAGAATGGGTTGCATTGGCGTGGCACTTGTTTTGGTGGGTTTCCCCATTCGTTGACAAGCATCACATCTCTTGCAATAGTCATATGCATCCTTGTGGAGGGTCAACCACCAGTATCCTGCTAACAGAGTGTTCATGGCTGTCGCTTCTCCTGCAAAGTGTCCACCACATGGTTCATCATGGCATGCTTTCAATACTATGCCGATTTCATCCCCTGCAATACATCTTCGCAGCACTTCATCTTTGGCTCTCTTGTACAATGCACCACCTAGCAAGGTATAGGGGGCTAATTCTAACGGAAGATTCTTCTTCTCATAGCTTGAAATGCCAGGAGGATACCGTTGAGTTGCTAGGAGGTTCGCTATGTCTGCATAAGAGGGAGTAAATGTTTCAACTAGAAACAAAGAAGAATTAGGAAGATCTAGATCATCATGTTCCTCTTCTATAGTTGGAGGGATCCGTATAGATGATTGACTAGGACATGGGAATGGCCAAGCTTAGTGACCACTTCAAAATCAAACTCTTGGAATAGGAGCAACCATCCCATCAGTTATCCTTTAATATCTACTTTGTTAATCAAGAAGGACAAGGCTTCATGATCCACGTAGAACTTAAACTGTGTTGACAATAGATAGTGTCAAAACTTCTCCAGTGCAAACACCATTGCTAAGCACTCAAGCTCTGTCACTGTGTAGTTCCGTTCCCTATCACTGACGTTCCCGCTTGCATAATATATTGGTTGATCTAATTTAGAGGGGCCCTTTTGACATAGAAAAACACCTAGCCTTTGGATTGATACATCTGTGTGCACGTGAAACTCCTTCATCCAATTAGGGGACTACAAGATAGGTACTCGGATAAGGCATTGTTTTAGGGTATTAAAGGCTTCTTCATAGTCATCAGTCCAAAGGAAATCCGCATCTTTCCTTAGGAGCTTGTGTAGAGGGGCCGCCTTGGTTGAAAAATGTGCAATAAATCTTTTGTAGTAGCCCACATGGCCAATAAATCCTCTCAATTGCTTGAGATTTATTGGTGCTGCCAAGTTGGCAATCTTCTCAATCTTTGTCCGGTTTGTGGCAATCCCCTGTACAGAGACAATATGGCCCAAAAGAACTCCCGAGGAGATACCAAAGACACATTTGTCGAGGTTGAGAGAAATCCCATACTCTTGGCATCTATCAAAACATTGCTCTAGGTGTCCCTAGTGCTCATGGATCAAGTTATAGACATAGAAGTCATCAAGATACACCTCAAGGAAATCATGAAAATGATTCTAGAAGGCAGCCATCATTACTCGTTGGAAGGTGGCAGGAGCATTACAGAGCCCAAATGGCATCACTCTTTAGGCATAGGTCCCCCATTCTATGGTGAAGGTTGTTTTGGATTGATCCTCTTCTACAATTTGGACTTGGTTATATCCACTGAATCCATCCAAGAGGAATACAGCTCATGACCTGCCACTATGTCCAATAGTTGGTCTGTAAAAGGAATAGGAAAATGGTCCTTCTTCATCTTCAAATTGAGCTTTCGAAAGTCCACACATATTCGAAGTTTCTTGTTCTTCTTGGATACTACCACAATGGGCGAAACCCATTCATTGTTTGCCACGGGATAAATGAACTCGGCTTCAAGAGGTTTCAATAATTCAACCTTCACCAGAGCATAATAATTAGGATTCATATGCCTTTGTCTTTGCCTTACAGATTTGGCATTAGGCTCTAGGTCAATGTGATGTTGGCATACTGTGGGATCAATCCTCTTTAGATCTTTATATGACCAAGCAAATACGTTTAAGTTCTCCTTTAATAAGTCTCACAGGACCACTAGTTCTTCTTATGGAAGATTGAGACCCACTTTCAAGTGTAAAAATGTTTATTGCCTTTCACCTTCCACTTTGTGGATGAATGTCCCACGGATTGCTTTTGGATAGAGGTCTGACTCTTTTGAGTAGTGTCCTCGTCTGATGTTCCACTAGAACCAGTGTCCTCCTTTTGAACAGATGACTCAGTTGCTTGTTTAGAGTGCTGGCAGGGTATCAGAGCTTTGTTTGCTTCTGTGTGAGTAGTAATTTCTTTTGGACTTAGGGATTCATCTTCAGAGGATGCGTCCAAGAATGTCACATAGCACGGACCTTCTAGAGACCGTGGCTCTGATAGCTCTGGCTTCTGTTGGCAGGGGGCATCATCATAAAATTTTCTCCAAAATGAATGGTAAGGGTGACAAGAGCCACTGGTGAACTTAATTTTTATGCCTTTGATCCATTGTTTATGCAAATTCTGCATACTTTGTGGTCCATTGGTAAACCCAAATGGAACCATCGTCATTCCATCCAACACTTTCAATACCTCGATATTTTCGGCCTTTGAGGTCTTTGTAGGGACATCAACAAGATCTCCACTATCAAAGGAAATTCTTTATCTGTACTTTTATATCCTGCTTCATTTTCTTCCTCATCATTTTCATCCTCTTCCTTTGGAGGCTCTGTCTCTGCTTCTATAGAGGCTTTATAGGAGAAGAAGAGATCTTCTACCTCTTCGTCTACTTCTGCTTCTACTTTTGTCTCTGTTACTGTCTGTGTGACTGCCATGTAGTAGGGAGAACGATACATCCATGCTTCTATCTCCCTGTCAGAGGTGATTTCAAAAGTCAATTCAAGTTGAGGCAGGAGGTATTCTCCCATGGACAAGGATTTTGCTTCCCTTGCTAGTTGGATTACAGTGCCCATTGTTAGGGACTGTGCCTCTATTTTCTTGGGAAAGATATGTTTAACATCCTCTTGGTCTCCTGACGTAACATATGTTACCTCGTTGGAGGATTCAATTATGACTTCGATGGATGTGGATCCATTGCCTTTTTGCGATCCATACAACTTCAACACCACTTTGTTGGGTCCTCTGCCTAGGGTTAGGGTTCCTTTTGAACCAATCCATCCTGGCTCTTGCTTAAAAAGCCAAGGTCTTCCCAACAGTAGAGGGTATGAGGTCCCATAAGAATTTGGTTTAACTACCAAAAATGTCAGCCGATAGTCTCTTTCTGCAAGGGTTGTTTTTATATATGGGAGGATGCCCTACGGTTTAATTTTGCGTTGGTCTATCAATTTGATCAGTCACTATGTAGGTTGAATTATTTGCAACCCTAAGTCATTCATTGTCACATCCGTCATGATGTTTACTGATGAGCCTCCATCAATCAATGCATTTGAGATAAAGTATCCTTCAATCCATACACTAATCTCTGGGGTTCCAAGATCTAGGAAGGCGTTAGCCACATCTACTTCCTTCATAGGCTCTGAGGCCTTATTGGTCTTGGTCATGGTTGAACGAGCTATCCTTAGTTCACGTCTTCTTGTCAAGATGCTTTTGAATTTTTTTCGGCAGCTGGGAGACAGCATCAGCAACTCGGGAATATTAGGTTTGGTTTAAAAGTGTCTAGGTCTTTGACCAAGTCATATTCTTTGATAGGATCCACAGGCTTCTCTAGCCTGCTGGGGAATGGGGCTATACCCATTTTCATCTTTTGTTTTTCTTCTAGTAATGGCAGCATTGGCACTTCTTCTGTTTCTGCAGGTGCTTCTACATTGTCTATCTCCTGGACCTCTGGTCTTGTTTTTGAGACTGTCTCTATGACTCTTTGTGGCACTATAGCGCTTTGTACTACACTGTTCTGTCCTGTACTGCTCTGTCCCTCTGTTGACACGTTGAACTCCATAGTCTTGGTAGGAGAATTATTTTCCTTCTTAACAACTTGTTCCTTCTTCTTGGTGCACGTGATAGTAGCAACTTCCAATTCTACCAAATTGGAGGTAGGCTCTTGTGCCTTCTGTTGGTTATCAGTGCCATTGGCCTTTATAGGGGCTGGACTTGGACATTCCTTTGCAGTGTGGCCTTTTCCTTTGCATCGGCTGCATAAGGGCTTGTAATCCACATATCATCTAGGGTTTGGACAATTCGGGGAGATATGACTCTTTTCTCCACACCTGTAACATTCCACCTCCGATCTCTAACCATCGCCATACTGTCATCCTCTATAACTTTGAGAGGGAAACCTCCTTGGACCGAAATGAGGACCAAACTCCCTAGGCTTTGGTCCAATATCTTGTGTTGTCATTTTGGATTCTAGCAAGTTAAATCTTGCATTTTCATCTTTCTGTCTTCGTTTGTGCATCTCTTTCAGAGAGAAAATATCCTCGGTATGGTTCTTCCGCAAACAATAGGAATAGAAGGATCCAAGAATGGTTGGTTTTCGGGTACATTCAGTGGCTAAATATCCCACTTGATGACACTTTCCGCACCATGTATTAGAATGCATCACATCTCTCCCAGCTCCCCCAAGAATGGATATATTGGTGGTATTCACCTTCAATGTCTGTAGCTGCTCTGTAATCACATCCATAAGCTCTTTCTTGATACTTGAAACTGAGTTGGATAAGTAGTCCTTCAGATTTTCACCTTTTTAAGTACTTGTAGTAGGGTTTTGGGAAGCTTATGTAATTACTGCATACATCGGTTGGGTTGATCCAGAAGGTCCTCTATTCTGGTTCTGATTCAGAGCTCCTGTTGAGAATTGGGGTTGTTGATTCCAGTTGGTAGGGTTCCATTGTTGTTGAGTCGCCATTGGAGGAACTATTTGAGGTCTCACTCTTGTTGTGGTTGAACCATCATTTGAGGCACTGTCATCTGTGGTAACCATAATGGATTGTATTATACTGCGACACTGTTTGCATTTGGGGATAGGGGTAGGGAACTCTCCTTGGAACTGCATTTGGTGAGTATACCATTCTTGGCATGGGAGGAGATAAGACTCCTCTTCCTGGAGTCATTTACAGCCTTGCTTCAACTTCGTCATACAACCTTAAACCTTCCACTGTAGCTTGCAGATTGACTGGTCTTCTCAATTCCATGAACTTGCAAACTTTTGATTGTAGGCCTTTGAGAAACACTCATTTCTGGATACCTTCATCCAAATGATGGTTAGTCCATCTCTTCAGGATGGATTCCATTCGCGAGACATAAGCTTCTACTCTTTCTCTAGAGGATTGACTTAGGTTCATGAACTCCTCTCACATCCGCTCTTCAAAACCTTCATGCTTGAATTTAGTGAGGAATGCCAACTTCAGGTCATCCCATGTGCCAAAAGTTATTGCTGCTTGTCTCTCATACCATTGAAATACCGTGCCTTTGAAAGTAGCGGGGAATATTGCTAACCCCAGTGCTTAGGGGTTCTAGCATTGTTAGCCACACATGCTACCATAAAGTCTGCTACATGAAGATCAGGGTCTTCATTGTACTCTCCCTTAAAAATTGGCAATGGGAATACATTTGCTGGCTTGTCATCAATATTTCGGGGACTAATCTGACTAGGAAGGGAACCTTGAGTCGCCATGGGGACTTCTATAAAGAGTGCTTTTAGGGTGTCAAAGGAGGCTTTTGCTACGAGCTTGTTCTTAGCTTTGATTTTTGCCTTCTCTCTTCTCACGTACATCTGGACTCGTTCTAACGCTTACCTCTTGATTGCGTGAGAGCGGAGTTTTGAGCCCGGGATGTGCCTAACATTTGCCAAAAAATCCAGAATTTAGGGGAAAAATATTTAACATCGAAGGCGGTAGTTTGCAGGTAGGACGATTTTAAGCACCAAGTGAAAGACGGCTTTTAAAAGGCGCCCGAGCGACACTTGTGGATTTTTGATAATTTTTCAGACTACTGTGTGGGATGCTAGGAGCTGCCAGTCAATGTGAGATGTCAAGTCGGACGCGCATGATTTTTTAGGGCTCGAAACAGAGTCCAGACGAGAAAGTGGCCAAAAAATGGCCAAGATACGAAGAGGTGGACAACTTTGAGGACCAAAGGGGGGTGCCCTTTGGGACTTTTAACCCCCTCCTAAAATTTTATGCAAGGTAGGCATGAAAAAAAATGTGAAATCGTGGAGAAGAAGCGTGCATACATGGCGCCGATTTTTGCGCCCTCATCCTCATGGATGGGGATTCTAGGCTGTGAAGAACCTATCTGACTGACATTATCCCTCAACTTCTCCCTCTTGGCAGACTCTATTGCCGGTGTTCGCACGAGGAATGGCTGTGTGGATGAAGAGAACAAATTCTAGTCTTTCTCTCTCCTCCCTCTCTCTCCCCTCTATGGGCTTTCATGTGTACCATCTTGATGAAGAAATCGGGGAAGGAGAATGAAGGAAGTGGTGATGGAAATTGATGGAGATGCTGAAGATTGAAGTGCAGCATTGGAATGAGAGCAATGGAGGCTCCGTTTGCTGGTTATGCAGTCAGTCAAGGCGTCTCGGGTTACGTAAAAACATGGTATGATCATTTTTATAAAGAAAATGAAGGATTTTTTATAGTTTATGATGATAATTATGTTCTTATTGGATGAAAATTTGTTTGTGTGCTGTTTGCATCATGAGTAATTGCTGTTTATCAAAAAATCTTGCTTTTGCAATGATTTACATGCTTTATTTAATTCCCGTAAACCCAAAATGCGGTTTTTAAGTGGTAAAATGGTAGTTTTTCCGTTTCGGGTAAAATGTAGTTTTTCGGGTGGGTAAAAGGTATTCCCATGGGGAGAATATGGAAGAATAAATTGAATGTTGGTATGCTGAAGTGATTGGAATAAGAAAAACCAGAAAATAGCATATTTTTATTGCCAAATAAATCAAGAAAATAGAAAAAATAAAAATATGTCTTCGAAAAATAAGAAAAAATATAATGATTGTTTATGGATGTATGGTAGTGGCAAAGCATGAGGTTTGGCCTCAATTTGCCCTATCTCTTTGTCAAAGTTTGTGATTTATCACTTTTTATACATCAAAACATGACAAAATGAACCTCTATACCTATGCAATGAAAGCAATACCTAAACGTAGGGGGTTGGGAGGTTTGAATGGTGTGATTTGCATGCTGATTATTGCTAATTTTCTGATGCACATCATGACATAGAGTCCATGTTATTTTGATTAAGAGGATAGTAGCACGAGTGTGGTCTCGGTGCTATGCTTTCATCGCCGCAATGCATTAGGGAATAAGCATTTGAAAGCCTGGTTGTACACCACGTGTTTCCAATTTTAAAATTATGTTTGAGCACTTTAGAATCATTCACCTTTGCATGTGCATGAAACCATGGTATCGGAATAAAACCTGGATGCATAGCACCTGTTTTCAATGACAATGACCCATGTTGAGTGTGGAAAGGCATCCTAAGCCGTAGGATAGATGTTCGTTTCTTGGGGGATTATTTGGAGAGGACACATGGTATCTCCTAGATTCGAAATGAAAGAGTGGAGATCGTTCGTTTGTTTTATATGTTCACTACAAGGATTTGGGCCATTAGTGACATCGATTAGCAACGGCGGATAGCGGCGTCGACGCCAATAGCGACAGGCCGCAAGGAAAAAACACGGCCAAAACCCGAGCGCGATTTTCATTTCTTTTGCTTCATTGAGAGTTTTGAGAGCAAGAGCGAGGGAGAGAGTGACCATCGTGAGAGAAGAAGAGGAAGAAGACTTGCCGCCACCGCCGTTGTTCACGAAGGAGAGGAGGAGCCTTCATCGCAAAGAGAAGCCGCCCCATGCTCGCCATATCTCATTGGTGAGTCTCCCTCTCTCTTTCTTTTACTTTTTCAAGGTTTAAATCACTCTCTTTTGCTTGTTTAGGAGAGGAAACGAAAGAGAAAGAGAGGGAGAGGGAGAGAGAGGGAGAGAAAGAGAAAGAGAGGGAGAGTGCATTCTCTCTCTCCCTCTCCCTTTTGCTTGTTTAATGTTTAAATCACTTTCTTTTTTGCTTGTTTAGGAGAGGAAATGAGAGAGTAAGAGAGAAAGAGAGGGAGAGGGAGAGGGAGAGGGAGGGGGAGGAAATGAGAGAGGAAGAGAAAGAGAAAGAGAGGGAGAGGGAGGGAGAGTGCATTCTCTCTCTCCCTCTCCCTTTTGATTTTTTAATGTCTAAATTACTTTTTTTTTTGCTTTTTTAGGAGAGGAAATGAGAGAGAAAGAGAGGGAGAGAAATAGAGGGAGAGGGAGAGGGAGGGGAAGGAAATGAGAGAGGGAGAGAAAGAAAAAGAGAGGGAGATTGCATTGTCTCTCTCCCTCTCCCTTTTGTTTGTTTAATGTTTAAATCACTTTATTTTTTGCTTTTTTAGGAAATGAGAGAGAAAGAGAGATAGAGAGGGAGAGAAAGAGAAAGAGAGGGAGAGGGAGAGGGAGGGGAAGGAAATGAGAGAGGGAGAGAAAGAGAAAGAGAGGGAGAGGGAGAGAATGAGAAAGAGAGGGAGAGGGAGAGGGAGAGAAAGAGAAAGAGAGGGAGAGTGCATTCTCTCTCTCCCTCTCCTTTTTGCCTATTTAATGTTTAAATCACTTTCTGTTTTGCTTGTTTAGGAGAGGAAACGAGAGAGTAAGAGAGAAAGAGAGGGAGAGGGAGAGAAAGAGAAAGAGAGGGAGAGGGAGAGGGAGGGGGAGGAAATGAGAGAGGGAGAGAAAGAGAAAGAGAGGGAGAGGAAGAGGGAGGGGGAGGAAATGAGAGAGGGAGAGAAAGAGAAAGAGAGGGAGAAGGAGGGAGAGTGCATTCTCTCTCTCCCTCTCCCTTTTGCTTGTTTAATGTTTAAATCACTTTATTTTTTGTTTGTTTAGGAGAGGAAATGAGAGAGAAAGAGAGGGAGAGGGAGAGGGAGGGGAAGGAAATGAGAGAGGGAGAGAAAGAGAAAGAGAGGGAGAGTGCATTGTCTCTCTCCCTCTCCCTTTTGCTTGTTTAATGTTTAAATCACTTTATTTTTTGCTTGTTTAGGAAATGAGAGAGAAAGAGAGATAGAGAGGGAGAGAAAGAGAAAGAGAGGGAGAGAAAGAGAAAGAGAGGGAGGGGAAGGAAATGAGAGAGGGAGAGAAAGAGAACGAGAGGGAGAGGGAGAGGGTGAGAGAGAGAGAGTGCATTCTCTCTCTCACGACGGGTTTGGTTGTTTGTTGTTTAAATCACTTTCTTTTTTGCTTGTTTAGGAGAGAGAAAGAGAGAAAGAGAGAAAGAGAGGGAGAGGGAGAGAGAGGGAGAGAAAGAGAGGGAGAGGGAGGGGAAGGAAATTTAAGATAATAGACTTATCGATAATGGTATGCAATGTGCTTTGCCATGGGCCACGTACATTGGTGACTCTTTAAGATGGCTTAAAAATGGTCAATTCCTTCATAATGTGCAAGTAGGGGATCTAATTGTGATATGCATAATTCATTGTTTTTGTATTAACTTTATAGGCATAACAAATTAGAAATCATGCCAACTAGTCAACGGAAGGACTAAAAGAAAATGATACCCTAGCTAATGGTCATTACGGTACTTCATCAAAAGGAACCCAAAAGTATTGTTATAGAAGAAGAAACCCTTAAATTGAGTATAGGATATTTTCTCTCAAGTCTTATGACTATGAGTAGAATTGATTGAAATAAATTTTATTACTATAGTTATTAAATTTCATAGATGGCGCTCATTAATTTTAATACGCGATCCTAGGACAAAAAAACCACATTTCTAAGATGCTTTTTGTTGAGATTGATTTATTATTAGACTAAGAGATCCTCAATGATGCTCAAAATGGATTACTTATACTCAAACCCGAGATATAACAAATAATTATCTACCGGGACAAACAAATCCTTGAGCATGATACAAGGCCGAGATATAACATCGAAAAATCTCTCAACTACTATATACAATGCAAGATTTATGGTCAACTTGCAACTTGACGTACATCTCCATAAAGCTATCCATTTAAGCCTCGTTTGTTGTAATGTAGATAAGATGGAAAACGAAGAAGGTCTTATTGTTCAAGACCGCGAGACGTATCTTAATCAGCGTGTCCCATGTCCTTGCTCTCAATGCAAGTTGGCAATTAGATGAAAACGCCGATTGTCTATAGAACACGTACGATGATTTGGCGAGTTTCAATCTGAGATCATTGATTAGGTGATTACGGATTTTCAGCAAATGGTAATTTGAAGTTAATATTAATCATGCATTGTACTCTCAAGCTAATTGAAAACCATACACAGTAAGATTGGGTCTTGTTGGCAAATTTTCTATCCAGGGGGGTGATGTCTCGACCCAAGGGGGAGTGCACCCTTTGCGGCCAATTAGAAGAGTTCGTGGACGTGCGATGGATGGATTGCAGGAGCCAATCGACCACTCGCAAGGCCCATCTATACCGTCAATGCCAGAGGAGATAGACAACCTTCCCGACCTACCTACAATCTTGGAGCCTGAGATGGAGGCAATGATCGATGCATTGATTCCTATGGATGTTGAGACATCTGACCCGCTTAGAGAGGAAGCATCCATACCATTATATGATGGGTGTCGAGTATCTCGGTTGAAGACATTGCTTGCACTCTTAAGTGTGCAAGAAAAATACGGTTGGAGCAATACGAGTGTGACTGAGTTATTCACGTACCTTGCACATAGGCTTCATTGATTTTTGATAAAACAGTATTATTGCAAACATTTGTGTTTTTTCAAGGTGTTTTATGATTTTTTTCAGGTTATTAAAATATCATATATTACCACATGTCTGCAAATACCATGTCTGAGTCTCGTAATGATGCACGGCATGTTTTACGGAAGCTTGGCATGGACTACAATAACATCCATGCATGTATCAATAACTGCATATTGTTTCGAGATGAATACGAGACTATCGAGACATGTCCAAAGTGTGGTGCTCATAGGTATCGATAGGACTTGCAAGGGCAAACCATCCCTCAAAAAGTTCTCAGACACTTTCCACTCATCCCCCGCATAAACCACATGTTTCGCACGTCTGCCATGGCAAGATTGACAACGTGGCATGTGCAGAATAGGTCCACGGATGGAGTTCAATGAATATTAGCGGATTCGCGGGCATGGAGCCACATTGACTCTACTTTCCCAGACTTTGTGCGAGAGCCAAGGAATCTTCGGCTCGGTCTCGCTATGGATGGTGTGAACCCATTCGGTCTGTGCTCGACTTCTTACAGTGTGTGGCCTATAGTGCTTGTCAACTACAACATCCCTCCATGGCTTTCTACGAAGAAAGGACATCTCATCCTTAGCTTGCTCGTCCTGGGCCGCTACAAAGTAAAAAATATGGACGTGTATCTTCGTCCATTAGTCGATGAGCTTAAGATTTTGTGGGAGGAGGGGGTCACTGTGCAAGATATGAGCAGGCGCGATGGTCGGCAGTCAGCCAACATTCGAGCCATTCTCATGTGGATGATGCATGACTTTATGGGATTGGGAGAGTGCTCAGGTGAGCAGACCTTTGTTCTCGCTGGTAATATCTATATTTTATTTCATTCAATCAAGTATTCACTAGGTCGTGGCTCAGGTTACCTCAGGTTATCATGCATGTCCATTGTGTGGGCCACAGTTAGACTCCCGAAGGTCACGTACCATGAAGAAGATGGTATATCAAGGACATGCCGCTTTCTTTCCGGAGGATCATGAACTCAGGGAAGGTTTTCTTGGACGACCTCCAGCACATATGAACGCTGCAAGCTAGTATGAGCTGAAAATGGTAAACCCGGAATCACATCCAAATGGAATGCGACGGTTCTCAGTTTTCTACGAGTTGCTATGGGACCACATCACAGGAAAGAGAGACACTATAGGGTCACGAATGGATTTAAAGGAGGTAGATAAGATGGAGGCGCTTTGGCCGCAGTTGAGTGCTGAAGGGGGAGTGTAGCTTCCTCGCGCTCCCTGGGTTTTGTCTACCAAAGAAGAGCGCATTGTGAAGAAAGTAATCAAGTCTATCCACACTCCGACGGGTATGATGCGTTCTCTCAGGTCCGCATTTTCTAAAGATGACCAAATGTCTGGGCTAAAATCCCATGATTGGCATAAGATACGTCAGGTTTGTGAACAGAATGGATTTTAATTAGCGTGGACATTTTGCAATTTGAAAAGTGGCCATTATTCATAATGCTTTCTCATTTGTGGCAGTTTGTCCTATCGATCGCGATCGCAGGATGCCTTACTCCAAAAATTCGCGGGGCCATTTACAAGTTGTCGACTTTGGTGCAATGTATCTCACAAAAAGAGATTAAGACGTCCTCTATTGAATCTGCAAGGCGGGGAGCAGTTGAGACGGTCAGTCTCTTTGAGAAATACCTGCCCACTAGCATGCTCACGATACAAGTTCACCTTCTTGTGCATCTTGTGGACGAAGTGGAGATTGCTGGACCTGTCCATACGCGATGGATGTTCTTCCTGGAGTGCTTCATGAAAGCCCTGAAAGGCTTTGTGCGACAACGAGCTCGTCCAGAAGGTAGCATCGCGGAAGGTTGGTTGGTGTCAGAGGCGTTAGTGCATATCTCACAATGGCTACCAACGGTGGAACCAGACAATGAAATGCTATGGACGCTGAAGGACGATGATAGGCTGATTGGAGATGTGGTGGTTGGAAATGGGGTAGAAAAAAGAATGGATGCCTCAATGGAAGAGAAGGTGAATCGCTTTTGTATGTTGCACCATGCCTCCATGGAGATGTGGCTCGCCAAGTACTAGATTGCAAGGCAAGATCGTGAGGAAGCGCGAGCTGAATTCCGACGCAGTACGCATCACCGACCGATTCGATATCCCGAAGGCATGGAGGAGATGCCGCGGTTTATGTCAACACGATGGTTGCATGGAGCCTTGACTGCAACATCCAACGAAGGGACAGAGGTCTTAATGGAGGAGTGGAAGTTCTCGAGGGGATGTAGTCCAAAGGTAATGAGGGGTTTAGAATGTGTCGTATCTAAATTTGCTTGCTACATCTAATTTGAGTGTTTCAATGTACAGTACAAAATATATAGTGCAGCGTGGTCACGCGGATGGCATTTTCGCGTGGAGTGTATTGACAAAATGCACTCCACAATGGACTGTGGTGTCATGGCAAGGTTTGAGCAAGAGAGCCGGTGACGAGCAACGGATCCAAACACGGTTGTGGATGAGATGGAGTATTTTGGGAACTTGCAAAGTATTATTTGTTAGATATGATCAATGCCCCACCCTCATTAGGTGCTACCAATGATCCATGGTGCTCAAAGTTGTAAGGCCCTCATTATGAGGAGAAGCCAAATGTGAGCCCGGACATTGGTTGAGTCCTGACTTGTATATCAGATGAGGTCTATGTGACCGGATGGCAAAAAGGTGACTGTTGTGGGTCTAATCTTTGGGTTAGACGGAGTGGTTAAGCTGGTAGCAACTCGAGGCACATTGCATTGAGTTGCGTGGTAAGGGAGTTAAAAGGGGCCCCTATTGTGGGGTCCGGGGGCCGCGGAAGCGGCCCCTGGCTGGGGGGTCCCAGGGGGGCCAGCGGCCCCCCTGGCGGGGGTCCGGGGGTAGCGCCCCCGGCCCGATGGTAAAGGGAATATTCCCTGGAATATTCCCTGGCCGACTAGTGGAGGCTCATATGGTAGGTCGGTCAGCAGGCCGACCTAACGACCTTCGCGGGCTATAAAAGCTAAACCCCTTCGCAGCCATCTCACACTCATCTTTCACCCAGTCAGAGTTGTTGTTCCAGCTAGCCTTAAGCTCTTCACCTATCTTCTGTCTAGATCGCCATCTAAGCTTCACACAGTGGAAGCGCACGGGTGGACAGAGCCATCTTTGTATCAGTTGTTTGGAGTTAAAGAATTTTACTGATTCTCCTCTTATCTGTTGTGTACTCTCTATCTCTTTCTCAGATTCTGTTCGCTGCGCCGTGTAATATTTTACATTATTACGGTGGATTACCGTAGCTTCTCCATGATACTATTCAATGTGTAGTGGTTCAAAGTGGTACTTGGAGGAGTTGGAGCAACAGTTCGATGAGGTCCATCTGGATTTCTCGAAATAGATTCTGAAAAAAAATGGACGGATTTGCGCGACACCTTTGTGTTGCCGGTCCATTGTGAACATGTGCAAAGAGTCATTTGTTGCTAATTGTAATACGACATGGTTTATGTCACAATGGTTTGAACTTGCTTCGTAAGTGTTTGTGAACAGGTAATCTTCTATCCAAACCCCTTACAACCTCGATGGTGGTATGTTATACCTTCAACTCCTCGAGGTGCGAGAGTATATGATCAAAGTGATGTTCCAGGCATAGATGAAGAAAATATGCAAATAGAGGGGTCGATATTACAAGGGGTGGAGGCCACCGCAAGCTTGGAGCCCGCATGGGCTAACAATGATGGAAATATAGAAGTCCTAGAATTTTTTGAGAACGAGGCAGACTCGTTCTTTTGTGGTGACATGTCTATCGACCTTCCAGTGTATGCAGAGTTGTGTCAGGAGATTAACATGGGACCATAGAATACTTCATTCTTGGAGAATTGTATTACTCAATTCGTTGTTTAGATCTGTAATATCCTGCGATAATAAAAATGAATTAGTTAATGGAAATTTTTTTATTCCCCCCTTATCCCTCTAGCCGACTGGCGAGCTGGAGGGGGAGGGGAATAGAAGGAGCTACTAAGCTCCTTGGTGGAGCCTTTGGAGGGAGGGAGGACATGCGTGTCTACACGCAAGGAGGGAAGATCCCCCTCCCCTCCATTATTTAATCGAGGGGGCGCTAGAAGGAAGGAAGAGCTGAGACTCTGTGCAGGAGTGAGAGAGATGAGACCGCTATGTTGTCGTAGGGCAGAATTTGGCCGCCGCCGTGAAAGAGAGGAGTGGATGCGGATGTGCCGTCGAGACGTTGCGGATCTGACGCCGTGAGCTAGGGAAGAAATCACCCAACTTGCCACCAGCTCGCCACGAAGTCGACCTCTTTCTCCTTCCACGTGGGCTCTGTGATACCCAGAAGCTTTTGGAAGCTCCTTGGAAGCTTCCAAGGGTGGGCTTCCTTAGCCCCCCTTCCTATAGCTTCTTAAGGCTACCCCACTAATTCCCTCCTTGTTGGGGGTAAAGGCGCCTCCGCCGTGCCGCCCCGTGTATTACTACACTGACAGTACCCGCCACTACACACTGCAGGTGGAGGGCACCCGTCACGTCACTTTATTCTTTATTCTTTTAGTGATAGTTTGAATAAAGGAAGGCCCGGCCACACATTGTGACTGTTGGAGTTTCCATTTCTTGTCTCTCTCTTTCTTGCTCATGCTCTCCCGCCATAGCTCGCGTGCAAGCTTCGATCCTTCTCACCTTTCAACTGGTATCATAGCTTGGCATTCTCTTGCTCAAGCTCCACTCGGTGCTTCTCGACCTTCGCATTGACTTGCTTCACGTATTGGGTCTCCATCCCGGCAGCCATATCCGATCTCCCCAAGCTCCTGTCACTCCTCGGCTTCCCGAGCACCTTCCCAGCCTATTGAGGCACCTTCAAGGCATTGATATTGAGGTATTTGATCATTCTTTCTGGGTTTTTATTTCAGTCTACAGGTTGCAAACAGCAAGGGCAGCCATGGTTTCAAACCCTTGAAGCTTATTCCCCTCATATTGTGCCTTACACCTATCAAGGCTCAAAGAGGCTTGTCATAGGCCTTTGATAGGACCTTCTTGAGCCCCCCATTACCCCCTTTTCAGCCCATGTGGAGCAGCAGAAAGTTCAGCACCAACAGGCCAGATTGCATCATTTTTTTCCAGGCTGTGAGCACTCATCTACTTCATCTCCACACTTGGCCATTGCTTCTTGCTCTCTACCTTGATCAAGAGGGCTATAGACTTCATGTTTGATGTCATTCAAGATTTGGGCATTGGTCTTGATCATTCGGGGCTGATCTCTTCAGATTTGGGACTGCCATAAACTATCATAACAAGCTGAAAACAGGGCAGCACCATTGGCATTAGCATTTGTTGCTTATACTCCATTCCGGTTGTGCTATTTGATGCCCGTATGCGGTCTACATGATGCCTAGTGCCTTGGGAATGTATGCACATGATTATGCCATGATTTTGGCCTGAAATATTGGCTGATTTGGGACTGTTATTTACTATTATAGAGTGTTGGAAACAGGGCAGCCACACTTGGCATTGGCATTTGATGCTTATACTCTACTCCGATTACCTTATTTGATGCCCGTATGCGGTCTACTTCCTACCCGGATGTATTGGGGATGTATGCATTTGGTTTGACCATGATTTTGGCTTGAATTTGGGGCTGAAATCTACTGTTTAGAATAGTAAATACATGGTGGAATAACAGTGGGCTAAAGGTACTTTACAGGCTTTGGCACTTACCTACCGATACCGGATGTATGCTTTGAGCTTTGGCATGATGTCTCTGACATTTGGGGACGGCTTGGAGCATATGTATGAGATTATGGGATGCTTTTGAGATTCGCATTAGCGCTGTCTTCACTAACATTTGGACCGACTTGGCATGCTCATGGACCACCTATGCCTTATGTCTCTGCTTGACAATTAGGCTTTTGCATTACATGCTTTGGTTCGTGACATATGCTATTTGGTTCGTGTATGCCATACCGACATTTGGAGCTTGGATTTGGATGTATTTGAGCATTCCCGGCTTACTTGATCACTGATCTTGGTTGCTATTTGGATGTCATTGAGTTGACCGAGAGCTTATTTGGGCTTATGTATTGCTTCATGGTTAATACGACCGGTGCTTCATGTATGTCATGCTCTCTTGGATGCGCTTGATGCATTGACAGGGTCACTTATCACTGGTGCTTTCTCTTGGGTTATTTGAGCTTTTGAGCTCGCTTTATATGCCTTTTGTGCCAGTGGGAGCATTTTACATGCTTGCTTGACCTTTGACAGATGCATGCTATTGGAGCACTTACATGTATTTGGAGCAATTTATGTTTTGAGCAGCTACATACGCATTGAGACTTTGGGATCATACTCCAATCTTTATGGATATGCATTGATGTACTCTTGGTTCACAGGATGCTTATGAGCTGAGTCTCATATTTGGATCTTTCTCTTTGAGCAGACACCTATTTGTGTCAGGTTTTGGCAGTTACAGGAACACTTTGCCTAGAGTGTCCAGGGGTGTGCCTTTCACTGGCAGATGTTATTTTGACATGCTTCGGTGTTGAGCTCATTTTCTTTTCACTGTCATTGGCCTTGCTTATGTCCGTTTCATGCCAGCTTTGGACCTAGCATTGTTTGCTTGACATTGGATCCTATTTTGGGACAGTTTGCTCTCTAGATTGCATACCTGCAATTTATTACAGCAAACAGTTATTGGTGGACTCAGGTGTACTTTTCATGCTGAAATATCCTGATTTGGTGTACCGCACCTAGTACTAAGTGGGCAGCAACTTTTGGCACACTTTGCTCACGCTTTGGACCCCGTTTTGGTCATTTTTGGGCAGTTTCTACAGTAAAAAAGCAAGCAGTTTTTGGACTGTTTGGGCATTTCCAGCCTGCATAATGGCATCATCTTCGCATGATAGTGCCATCTTTAACATTACAAAGTTGGATGGTACCAACTACTCTTACTGGAAGAGTCAAATTTGGCAGGTTTTGGTGCAGAAATCTCAGATTAAGCCACTTTGGTTGAGTGGGGAGCATCCTGAAACTATGGAAAATGACGACTGGCTTGAACTTGATGAGTTATGCAAGTCCACGATTGTATTGTCTCTCACTGAACAGGTACATTATAATGTATTTGAGGAAGCACAGAGTGCATGGGATCTATGGAATAAGATAAAAAATCTTTATGATAAGAAAAGTCCGGCAAGTCAGATGTACTGGTTGAAGCAACTTATGGATCTGCGCATGAAGGATAATGCGACTATGTCTGCTCACTTGAGCCAGTTCCATGCTATACAAAAGAACCTGACTTCGCAGGATATCACCTTTGGAGAGGAAGTAACTCCTCTTTTCTTGCTTGGGACTTTGAATGAGTCATGGGATGTATTCCACACTGCCCTATGTGCCTCTAGTGCTACTCTAAAATTGGCAGATGTTGAGAGTGCTCTTCTTCAGGAAGAGGTGAATCGCAAAAACTTGGATGCCTCTCGTGGTAGTCATGCTTTGACAGTTAGAGGCAAGAATGATAGGTATGGCCGTGGTAATGGCCGAGGCCGTGACTCGCAGAAGGGTCGGTCTAAATCTCGTGGTGGCAAGTCGCTTAGTAAGTCACGTGGGCGCAATGCAAATGTCACTTGTCATCATTGTGGGAAAAAGGGCCATATTAGACCTCAGTGTCATGAGTTGCGCAATGAGAAGCGCAAGGATAAGGGGAAAGATAAAGTGCAGGAGAAGTCCTCTGATCGTAGCATAGTACCTACGAAGTCCAGTGTCAAGATTGAGGAAATTAATGTCACGCAGACTGAGGAGTCCGATGGTGGTGATGAGTTTATACTTGCAGCTAGTTCTTCTTATGCTTCACACTTGACTGAGACACCTAGTATGTATGCACAGTGCTGGTTATTGGATTCAGGTGCGTCCTTCCATGTGACGCCTTACTGTGAGTGGTTTCACTCTTACCGTACTGTATCTGGATCAGTTAGACTTGGAGATGACAGGTTTCTTGATATTGTGGGCTGTGGAGATATTCAGTTGCAGTTTTCCACTGGCAGTTCCTTTTTGCTAAGGGATGTACGTCATGTACCTGCGCTTACGCGCAGTCTTATGTCTGCAGGACAGTTGGATGATGTAGGGTTTCATGTCTGTTTTGGGGATTCTGCCTGGAAGATCACCAAAGGCAGACTTGTGCTTGCTAGAGGCGCCAAGGCTGGCAGCCTCTATCCTCTTGTTGTATCTGGGTCTTCTGTAGACCATGTTTTGGCAGTGGGCTCTATCCCACATGTATCACTTTGGCATGCCCGTTTGGGGCATATGTCTTTAAAGGGAATGAAAATGTTATCTGGTTTGCAGTATCTTCCACCTTTGGATTATGCATGTTTTGACTCGTGTGATCATTGTCTTTATGGTAAGCAGAATAGGTCTACGCATAAGAAGTCGGGTAGGCTACGCATGAGTGAGCCCTTGGCATTTGTGCATTCTGATGTTTGTGGGCCTATGCCTTGCATGTCTATGGGTGGCGCGAAGTACTTCGTTACCTTCATTGATGATTTTTCTAGGAAAGTGTGGGCTTATCCCATAAAGCAGAAGTTCGATGTCTTGGCAGTTTTTCAGAGATGGCTTGCTCTTGTTGAGAACCAGACTGGGTATAGGCTGAAATGCCTTAGGATTGACAATGGGGGAGAATATGTCTCACGTACTTTTGAGCAGTTTTGTGATGACAGGGGTATTAAGCGTCAGTTGACCGCCCCTTACACCCCACCCCAGAATGGTTTGGCTGAGTGCATGAACAGGACTATTCAGGAGCGTGTGCGCTCTATGCTTAGCCATGCAGGCCTACCCCAGAGTTTTTGGGCTGAGGCAGTTAGTATGGCAGTGCATTTCATAAATCGATCGCCTTCCAGTGGATTGGATTTCCAGGTTGCAGAGGAAGTTTGGGCTGGTAAGCCACCCTCTTATGCGCATCTCCGTGTCTTTGGATGTGAGGTATTCTGCCATGTGCCCAAGGACAAGAGGAGTAAATTGGATCCAAAGAGAATTAAATGCATATTCCTTGGCTATGGTGAGTCAGGAGAGATGGGCTATCGCCTATGGGATCTGCAGGCGCGGAAAATAGTACGCAGCCATGATGTCGTCTTCCATGAAGACAAGATGCACAGGCAGCCTGAGAAGGTGGTTGAGATCCGCAGAGTGATCTTTTAGGAGGAGCCTAGAGCTCCAACACAGCCAGTAGTACAGCCTGCAGCAGTTCCTCCACAGGGCCAGGGTGTTGGACAGGCAGTTAGACAGGCAGCAGAGCCTGTGGTGAGATGGTCTGCTAGAGACAGGCGTCCACCTGACAGATTTCAGCCCTCTATGCATTATGTTTTGGTTACAGATGTAGGAGAGCCTTTCACTTATGATGAGGCTATGTGCAGGGGTGACAGTCACTCCTGGGAGAGGGCTATGCAGTTTGAGATAGACTCCCTGCATAAGAATGAGACTTGGGATTTGGCTGCCTTGCCTAAGGGCAAGAAGGCTTTGCCATGCAAGTGGGTGTAAAAGATGAAAAGTACCCCTGGACACCCCAAGCCGGCATACAAGGCTAGATTGGTAGCAAAGGGTTTTAAGCAGGAACATGGTGTGGACTTTGATGAGGTCTTCTCTCTTGTGGTTAAGATGACCACCCTGCGCTTAGTCTTGGCTTTGGTTGCACAGCTTAACTTAGATCTATATCAGATGGATATCAAGACGGCTTTTCTACATGGGGACTTGCATGATGAGATCTATATGGATCAGCCTAAGGGCTTTGCAGAACCTAGCAGGGAGCACCTAGTGTGCAAGTTGAAGAAGAGCTTGTATGGCTTGAAGCAGGCACCTAGGGAATGGTATCATAAGTTTGATGCCTTTATGCAGTCACAGGGCTATAGCAGGAGTGCTATGGATCCGTGTCTTTACACGAAGAAAGCCCGTAATGGCAGTTTGCTTATCTTGGTACTCTATGTTGATGATATGCTGATAGCAGGGAAAGCTCATGATGAGCTAGATGCTCTTAAATCTCAGCTGAAGAAGAGCTTTGAGATGAAGGATTTGGGACAGGCCTCACATATACTTGGGATGTGCATTAAGTGCGATAGGCATCAAGGGCTTTTGTATCTCTCACAGCGAGAGTACATTCATAAAGTCCTTGAGCGCTTCCGCATGCAGGACGTAAAGCCTATTGGCTGTCCATTACCTTCTTATGTGAAGATATCACAGGCCGATTGTCCACAGACAGATGAGCAGAGGGCCGAGATGGCCAAGATCCCTTATGCTTCAGCCGTGGGCAGTTTGATGTATGCCATGATAGCCACTCGTCCAAATATTGCGCATGCAGTTGGTGTTGTGGCACGCTATATGGCTACACCTGGCAGCAGACATTGGGATGCTGTGAAGGGTATCATGAGGTACCTGAAGGGCACAGCAGATATGTGTATTTGCTATGGCAGCCAGGATATAGGGGTCGTGGGGTACACTGACTCCGATTATGCAGGACATGCAGATAGTAGGAAGTCCACTTCTGGCTATGTATTCACCTATGCTGGAGGGGCTATCTCTTGGATGTCCAGGGTTCAGAAGTGTACGGCTTTGTCTACCACTGAGGCCGAGTATGTTGCAGCCAGTGACGCTTGCAAGGAGGCCATATGGTTAGGCCGTCTAGTTGCTGACCTTGGGATTGATGCTACACCTACACTGCATTCGAATTCTATGAGTGCCATTCAGTTGGCTAAGAATCCGGTATTCCATGCGAAGACGAAACACATTGAGGTGAGGTATCACTTCATACGTGGTGTCGTGGAGGACAAGTCTATTGACCTTGTCAAGATCTCCACTGACGAGAATCCTGCAGATCTACTCACGAAGAGCCTCACTACTGAGCGCTTTGCCTTCCTCAGGAGGTTGATGGGCGTTGGATGAGATGTCGCCTTTCCTCATCCCTTGTACCTATGTACATTTGTACTGTCTTTTCTTTTTTCTTTTCTCTCTCACTAGGGCAGATTCTCCTTTAAGTGGGAGGTTGTTGGGGGTAAAGGCGCCTCCGCCGTGCCGCCCTGTGTATTACTACACTGTCAGTACCCGCCACTGCACACTGCAGGTGGCGGGCGCCCGTCACGTCACTTTATTCTTTATTCTTTTAGTGACAGTTTGAATAAAGGAAGGCCCGGTCACACATTGTGACTGTTGGAGTTCCCATTTCTTGTCTCTCTCTTTCTTGCTCTTGCTCTCCCGCCATAGCTCGTGTGCAAGCTTCGATCCTTCTCACCTTTCACTCCTAAGGGCTTTTAGGCCCCTATTCCGCTCCCCCCCCCCCCCTCTGATTTGCCATTGAAGGACCTTTAAGTGGTCCTTAAGCCCCTTTTCCCCCCGGGTTTTAATCCCTCTAAGCCCCTTCCCCCCCCCCCCCCCCCCAGGGTTTAATCCCTTTAAGCCCCTTTCCCCCTCCGGGTTTTAAATCCCCCCTAAGCCCTGGTCCCCCCCCCCAAATTATCCTTAGAAGGCCTTAAGAGGTCTTTAAGGCTTTCTGATCCCCATAAGGCCCTTGTTTTCCCCCCGGGTTTCAAAAATTCCCTTAACCCTCCCCATGGGTTGGAACCACACACCCCCTAGGTTTTTTTTGTCACTTTTTCCCTTAAGCCCCTCCCTTGGCTTTGGGAACCTAACCCCCGTCTTTTATTCCCCTAAACCCTTTTTTTTTCACCCCCTTATAACCCTTTTTAACCCTTCTTCAACCCCCTCATAACTCTCATTTTCCCACAACTCCCTAAGCTTTCTTCCTAATCCCTTGTATCCCCATTATTATTTTCCCCCTGAACCTAACTATCATCATGGCCTCGGATGGTACCCCGTAAGGGAAAATAGTCGTGAGATAAAAGATAGGGAGGGAAAGAGAAGGGAGTGAAAAGGAGTGAAGGAGGAAGAGTGGAAAAAAAAAAGACAAAAGAAAGGGAAAGAAGGTGAAGACGGTGGAATTCCAGAAGAAAGAGGAAAAGGCTATCTCACATTCGATCTACAATGCCGCCGAAGAAAGTCCAAGGTGTAGCTGCGGGAGGGTCATCCCCCGGTATCCATGTGGATATCTCACCTCAAAGCCAGGTTTTTCTTCTTGACTTTATTTCAGTTTTAAGTCGACCATGAAAAGGAAAAATGTTAAGGATAGGATATATTTGTTCAAGTTATTTGTAATGAAGGAGTTTAGCTTAGGAATGACAATGTATAGAACTTAGCTTTCTTCAAATTGCATCAAGCATTATAAATTACGAGCAAGATTATCCATTTACTATAGTAATATATTTTAGTTAAAACCTAAGGTGTAGAAATTATATCTTGCACCATTAGTCTTATTCCTCTCGCAATGATTCATGGTAAATAGCTAAATTCAAGAAAGGTTTCTTTCGATACTCAAATTACTAGGGAGTTATCTTTGCTAGTTGCACATCTTAGCCAGGAAATTGTTGTTATTTGGCATGAGTTCATCTTTAAAGAAAACGGAAGTTAAATGTTAGGAATTAACAAGTATAAAAATTAGATATACGAACTCATTTGGAAAGAAAATGTAATGGGGGATTGCTGGATGACACCCTGCTAACATTTTTCCCTTGCTATTTGAGGACTTGGGACTAATAAAGTGTGTATACACTAATTTCATAGCTACGCCTTTTTGTTCCAAGAAGTATTGTCGCTCTTTGTATCACCTTGGCATTATGCTATATGCCAAAATAAACTGTATTGATTGGGAAAGTAAATTGTCACAAGGATAGTAAAACCGTGACAAGACGATTAATATTACCTTCCAAAAGATAACTGAACCAATCTAAACATAGAAACATTCATACCCTAACACTTGACTACTTTCCTTACCGTAGGGACAATAAATTCATAAAGATAAGAAACTAGGGTTTGTCCCTAAGGTTCTTAAAAGAAGAAACCCTAGGCCTGACATATGTCAGCTTAAAGAATCTAAATGGATTATTCCATCGCAGGACTTGCGCAACATGTATGAAATCATTTAATCTTGTGATTGATTCACAAGGAGAAAAGGGAAAAACCCTCATTAGGGACGGCAGATCCTTACGGAAGTTATCTTGCAAAAAGACGTATTTTTGGATATCCTTCTAAATAAGGAAAGTTGTAAACCGGGAACTAGCATATCTAAAGCACTTTAGGGTTAACCGAGTTGGGTATGTCCTAACACCGGAATCTAAAAGGATCTTGCCAATTTACAAGACACCTCGGGAACGAGTACTGATACACTCAAAAAGGAAAGAACACTTCCTTAGCGGTTTGCCATACAACTGGGTTGATTAAATGGAAATGTTTGTGCTTGCTAGAGATTTTAGGACTCTGTTTGAATTATGAATTACAAATTAAATGAGTACCTATACTTCAGGTTAAAAGGCTTGAAGGGAGAGGCAGCTTCAGTTACCCCCGACTGCCTGCCTGACCCTAACCAAGGGGGTTGTTGACCGTGCCGGGAACGTGGACTGAACCCGTCGCGAGAGGTCTTTCCATTAAGCTCTACTTGGAGTAGGAGGACGCTTGGGTGCCAGGGGGGGCTCTGGCCGTAAATCCCTCGCCTTCCGGGTCCTACACAAGAGGCTAACGTGACTCAGGATTGGATCTCGAGGCCCGCATACTAGTTGACAGGCGGAAGCTTGGAATAGTGATCCCTGGAGATTACTGGTTAGCCTTCAGGTAGATTATGGACAAGCCTACGGGTGGAACTCCTTGTATTTCAAAGATAAAACGATGAAATGTTAAAAGAACTTGCTTGATGTTGTTTTTCTATGTCACGTGATAAATTACGTGAAGGAACCATTGCTTAACAAGGTTAATTAAAGAATCTGATTGTTATATGTCAAATTAATGTGTTAGATAATTACATAACTAAAACAAACCGAGGAAAGAGCGGAGGATGGGCCATGGGTCCATCCTACAGTTGGGTGGTCCCGGTTAGCCGGGAACTTTTCTCAAAAATCTCGAAGAACAGCGGAATGAAATCATCATCAAAAAGAATAACGAGAACGATGACCTAGAGTTACGTCTTACCCGATTTACGCTATTTTAGGGGAACGGAATTGGACTATGCCTTATGGCAGAGAGGTTGAGCTTTGCATCCCTCTCATTTCCCATTCTCCTTGAACTAAGTGCAGCGTGAATCCACTTTGGACCTGGCGTTTCTGCGTAAAATAGTTCGCTCGGGTCTGACGCTAGTTGCTGTTAGCTGATGACCCATCAAGAAAACTCTAATTCCGGTCGATCCTAAATGGGAACGGCCAGGATACTTCCGCTACATGGCAGATGCGGAAAGACCTAGATCGTTAAACCCGTAACATTCCACGGGAGTGCTGGGCGGAGCTTTCTAGACATCCTTTCCGATAGACTGCTAAGACATGTCTGGGATGATACTAGGGGACACGTTACAAGATCTTCCATAAAGGTACATAAGATATGTATTTTAAGAGGGATTTTTCAAAAATGATTTATATTACTATGCTTTGTATAGTTTAAATTGATTGTTCTAACATCATTTTTTATTTGTGCAGGTGACATTTTCAGGATGAGTCAAGGGATGAGCGATGAGGAGTTTCAGGACATGATGGCACGCATGTCTCTAGATCAGCTCGCGAGATTCAGAGAGATGGCAGACCAAGAGCTGTCTCGTTCTTCGTCAGGGCGCTCTGCTAGATCTGCTTCAGTGCGATCAGATGCTTCAGCTTCGAGCAGACGATCTCGACGCTCATGGCTTGGGCCAGAGGGAGGGACTGCAGGAAGATCAGGGGGGTGCTGCTGTGGAGATACGGACGTGGTGTCTCCGTCTCGTCGTTCAGCTGGAGCTGCGTCACCTCCAGGATTTGTCACACTTGTGGGGACGTCTAATCCAGTTACTCCGGCTTTTGCGCAGCCGTCAGCAGGTGGCACACCTTTTGGTTGCACTCGTTTTGGTGGCACCCCTTTGAGTGGCACTCCGGGAGAGGGTACCCCCGTCGGTACACCGGATGTACATGGGTCTCCTGGATATGCCCAGGAGCGTGGACGGAGATGGGAGAGGGCCCATCTTAGGCAGACTCCTAGGGGTTATGGATACCTAGTGGATAGTAGGTCAGGGGCCATCATCATGAATGATGAGGGGAGGAGGGTGATGGCTCGCATGAGGGAGTTGTTCCAACAAGTTTTTCGGCACAACGGCCTGGATCACTGGAGGAATATACCGGAGGGGAGCAAGGACTACATAGTAGCATCCTTGCACGAGGAGTTTCCGGTGCCAACCGCAGTAGATAGATTCTCTACGGGCTGGATGATGGATTGCATGCGTGCATATGTGTCACATAGACGATCCGATGCACGCAAGGCAATCAAGAGTGGGGCTCCAAAGCCCGAGTGGTTAGATGCAGACGACTAGCGCCGACTGAGGGAGGAGGCTACAAATTCGCCAAGACGTTGGAGTCAGCAGAGCGGGAGGCGACGAGGGTACGAATCGAGGCCGGAGCAGTGCATCATCTTGGGAGTGGCAGCCACAGGACATATTTGGAGGACTTTGTAAGTTTCTCTTTTGTTTTGCTTATTTGTTTTTTTGAAATATTCTTTGTACTGACAATCATGTTTCTAACAGTTAGCATTTTGTTTTCTTTCCAGCACTCCATTACAAATCGCGATCCGCAAGGCCTTGAGACTCGATATGCAGAGAGGCACGGTCTCAGGGCATTGATCGACCGATTTATAGATGCAGCGGCCCTGTAAGTCATTGATCTTTCTTGTCCGTAGTTACCATGAGATATTTGAATGTATTATTGTATGGTGGATTGATATGTTGTTTCTTTTTCTACAGAATCCGTTTGATGCTCCTTTGCGGCGGGACAAGCTTTCGGGGGACGTGGATTTCTAGCTCGCCCTTGGATCCTTAGAGCTCACACACCTTTAGTTTTTAGTCGCTTGATCTATGTAGACATTTTCTATGTATTAGTGATGTCCTTTCATGATTGTACCAATCGCATTTTATGCGATCATGTATTTATTTCATGTATCGGTTTTATGATTTCAGTATACATTCTTTTTGTTTGCAAGCGCTTTGTATGCAGCAGTGCAGAAACTATTTTGTATGGCTCTCATACAGCACACAGTGCTATATGTGGCAAGGTAGCTTTCCGCCCTACCACAAATTTTTTTTTCCCTATTATCGTTGCTATTTGCGTCTCAAATTTACTGCTCGTGTCGCTATTGGAGTCGCTATGAGCGTCGCAACTTTACTGGTTGCGTCGCTATATGCATCGCTATCTGTGTTGCATTTGCAACACAGATAGTGACGCATATAGCGACGTATATAGCGATGTTTCTATGGTGTCATCAATAACAATGCTTTTTGCGACGACGGGGGCAAATTTTGTTGTTTGTATTTTCATTGCTTTAAACGTCGGTATAAGGTCTATATCTTGTAGTGGTTGAGCAACACATCAAGGGGCTAATCCCTACGATGTAGGAGAGCTGTAGTGGGACCACAGTGTTTCTTCCGAGAGGTTGCCTCCCATGTATGTGATTATCATGGCATTGCCAATGTGTATGAGTTTCTCCCTCTGTGGAGTTTATAGAAAGGGAAACGTTGGACTAAAAAACTATAAACCTATAAATGCATAGATTAGACTTTAGGACAGTTTGTCCTTTAGTAGTAGATTGACACTCCTAGCCCGTGAGGCCGTGAGAGTGTGTTTGTCTGTTATGAGCATGAGGTTCGGCTAGTGCCATAGCTAGTGCCAGCCCATTTGAGGTCCCATCAATGGTGCGTCTGCTGGGAGCTGCCAACAAGTGGTGGTCCTCGAATCTAGGGTTTTTAGGGACAAAAAAGTTGGTTTATGTCCTCTAACAAGGACCGTCAAGCCGAAATACAAAAAGCAGGACGTGCTGAGAGGGCTAGACAACGGTTGGAGATTGTAAATGGCTATTCTCCTCAAAGGAGTAGCTCCATACGCATAAGAGGCAGTGGTCTTAGTAACCCAACTATTGCACATAGTCTTTTAGGTGCAGGAGGAAGCGCAAGTTCTTCCCCTCTTCCACTAAGTCAACCCACTTCAAGTGGGGGTGTGATTCCATCAGTTCAAACTCCTATTGTCAATCCGATTGTCATCATCACACAACCCATTGCAATTCCTACTGTAGGGACGCCGGATCTGCTAGCTTTAGGAGTTCCTTTGCCCATTTTAAGTTACAAACTTACATTCCCATTGCGCCGACTGTCCAATTGCAATACTTCTTGCATGGATTGGACTTCAATATTCAGGTACAATTGAGCAGTGTAGCTTTGGCTGATATAGACACCACCATCGCGTGAGCAGAAGGAGTAGAGTCACGATTACAAATGGTCTACTCCCCTCAAAAAAATCTTAATGCGGGTCTAGTACCTGGAGGCAATCTACCATTGACAAATGGAAGTCAAGGGATGCCTATGAATAACCCTAATGGGAGAGGAAGCATGGTTCAAAATATACATTTGCTGCCAGCTCCTCCCAGTGTGACTGTGCTTATGGCTAGCCAGTTGGCTCCACCAAATGTTGGAGGCCAAGCTTCAAACCCTAATGTTGTTCCTGTGAGTCAACAACCAATGCCCAATCAAATTGTTAGGCCAATGGAACGACGGATAGACGATCAAGGCTACGATTTGAGTGCATCTAATGTCCTTGGTGAAGTTAAGGATATGATAAAGCACTCCACTAACATGATTTCTGAACAATATCAGCAAATAGTTGTTGACGTCAATTTCTTGAAGATTTAGCAGAATTTGATAGGGAGTCGAAGCCCTGAAGAGGATGGTCCCTCAAGATTCAGCTGTAAGTGGTGTGGCAGACAACATTTCCCTAGAAACTGTCCAAATGTTAAATGTGATATTTACGAGAAGCTGGACCACTTAGCCGCTACCTGTTGGAGTAATATTAGTTCCCTCCAACAAGGGAGTAAACAGCCATGTCCAGTTAATCATACAGCGCAAGGTAATAACCTAGAGCAAAATGATGGACCAAGACAAATACTGCAAAGGGGAAAGACCACTATAGAGGAGTTGCCACAAGGCAATGGAGTCAGCCTTATTGAGGCTGTACGTATCAATGGCACTGAAACCTTTAACCTATGAGCCGTGACAAGAGGCCAAAAGGCTAAAGAGGTTGATAAAGATAATGCAAAACCGGTTGAGGGAAACCCTAAGCAAGGGGATAAGGGGACGCAAGTCCTGAATCTTGGCGTGGAAGGTGGCCCTCTAAGGCCTGTTGACAAAAAAATCGACCCTAAGAAGGATGAGGAAGTGCCAAGAAAGAAGGCAAGAGGTAAAAAAGAAGCACCAAAGCCGGTCATGGGACCAAAAGAAAGAATGGTTTGGCGAGAAAAGAGAGTTTTGGCTACCTATCATGATTTTGATTTAGCAAGTTCTCTTTGCAAAGTCAAACTAGATGTAAACCTCTTACAGTTGATCAAATTATCTCCAGGAGTACGCAAGGAATTCAAAAAGATCTTGCGTATTGGGTATATTCTAGAGCCTTTGGACATAGCATGAGTAGGGGAAGATTGGTTTGATCATGCTAAAAAGAATTGCCCTAGGGTTCCAGCATATATGGATGGAATATTAGTAGAGCATGCCATCGTAAACACTGGGTCCTCCCTCAATATCATGAGTTTAGAGTTGATGGAGAGGCTGGGTCTAGGCATCAAAAAAGATAGGTCCACCCTTCTTAGAATGGCTGATGATAGTCTAAGTCAACCAGAAGGTTGCGTTACTAAAGTCCATGTTACAGTTGCAAGTGTAGAATGTTTCTTGGACTTTAGGGTGATAAGATTTGCAAGACATCCTAGCTCTCGAGCCTTGCTAGGCAGGCCTTGGATCTTACAAACAGACTGTCAAGTCGATATACCCACTGGTCGAGTGGTTCTAGGTAGAGGTGCTAATCGAGTAATAGTCGATGCTTACCCTGAGTCTCCTCAGAGTGAGAGAGCTCCTTTATCCTCTACTGAATTAGAAACAACAGATGATCCATCTAAAAGTGAGACATCATCCAGTGATGAATCTAAAGAGGGATCCACTACAGAGGATATTTATCAGATAACTCTAAATGAGCCAATAGACCCGCAAGATAGGATAAGAGACGCAGATGTGATTGAGTTGGACCTTGGTACGCCAAATGATTCGCGGCCAATTAAATTAGGTTCCATGCTTAGTTTAGTAGAAAGGGAGGACTATGTGTCCTTGATTCAAGAATTCCGTGACATCTTTGCTTGGAGTTATGATGAGCTGAGAGGCATTCCTCCCAACCTGGCTGTTCATACTATTCCTGTAAAAGAATGTAGTCATCTTGTGCGTCAGAAAGTATGGCATATGCCTTTTGAATTGAGGGACGGGCTGTTTGAGGAGTTATAGAAGTTACGGAAAGCTGGTTTAATCTTCCCTGGTACAGCACACGGAATGGTGTTCACTAGTAGTTATCAAGAAGAAGAAAAACAACGAGATCCGACTATGTGTAGATTTTAGAGGGCTGAATAAGTAGACGGTTAAGGATTACTACATGTTGCCATTTATTGACCAGATTTTGGATCAATTAGTAGGTAGGGAAATATATTCGTTTATGAATTGCTTTGCAGGTTTCAACCAGATGGCAATTGTAGAAGAGGACAAGTTGAAAACAACTTTCATTACTATCTTTGGTACTTTTGTGTACCATGTGATGGCCTTTGGTTTGTGCAATGCACCCAGATCATGGCAATGAACAATAGACAAGACCTTTGGTGACATCTCCCTAGATGAGTTGAAAGTATTTATCAATGACCTGGGAGTAGCCACTGTAAGGGAAATGATGTTGATTATCTTAAAAAAGTGCTTTGAAAGCTGCAAACAATTTGTATCGCTCTTAACCCACGGAAGTGTATATTTGGAGTGCCTTATGGGCTATTGCTAGGCCATGTGGTCAGTTCAGTAGGAATCGCAACTGACCCTGAAAATATCAAGGTTATAGTCGCTATGAGTCCACTACGCACTCCAAAAGAGGTACATAGCTTTCTGGCGTCGATAGGGTACTATCAGAGGTTTATAAATGCCTTGGCAGAAAGGGAGTTGCCATTAACGAACTTATTATCCTTTAGCTGTCTATTTGTATGGAGTGACCCTTGTAAGGTAGCTTTCGAGGATGTGAAACAGAAGCTAGTAAAAGCACCAGTTTTAAAAGCACCTAAAAGAGGCAAGGTATTTTACATATTTTTAGCAACCACCATACATAGTATCAGGCTATTTAGCCTAAACCTGGGAGGAAAAGTGGTATCATCCGATAGCTTTTGCTAGTCGAAAATTGGGCATATTAGAAATTAACTACACCTACATGGAGAAGTTGTGCCTTGCGATGGTCTTTGCAACTAAAAAATTCAGGCACTACATCCTCTATGAGAAGGTAGTATTCTATACGAAGGCGAAAGGGCTTAGATTGCTTATGAACAAGATGCAACCGCCTGATCGTCTGGCAAAGTGGTTAATCACTTTGCAGGAGTTTGATTATGAGATTAAGAGTAAGCCATCGAGGTTGTAGGGTATTGTGGAATGCCTTGTGGATTTCGGGGAGCTGAAAGAGACTTTGGCTGAAGGAAGTGATATCGAAGAAATGTTTAAAATTGATACAGCTTCTATCCCATCTTGGTATGGTACTATCACGCATTATCTATCAACGGGAGAGATTGGAGCTGGTTTATCAAAAACAAAAAAGAGGAAAATCAGACAATAGGCTTTGAAGTTTTCCTTGATCGCAGGGACACTATATTGGCAGGGTCTTGATGATATCTATGGCTTATGTGTGGTGCCTGACGAGGTTCCTTTCATCTTGGAAGAGTGCCATGACTCTACATGTGGAGGGCACTTCGCTGGACGGTTGATGGCACAGAAAGCTTTAAGAGCTGGATATTGGTGGCCATCCATCTTCCAATATTCCTTTGAGTACGTTAAGAGATGTGATACTTGTCAAAGACATGACAACAGAGAGAATAGGAAACATCCACTTATGCCTATCATGGCTATCCTTCCATTTGAGAAGTGGGGCATTGACTTTGTGGATCCTATCACCCCATCGTCTACTACCTAGAAGAGGTACATTATAGTAGCAACTGATTATTTTACAAAATGGTTAGAAGCACGGGCGACGAGGCAGGACAATGCAAAAGAGACTGCAAGTTTTCTTTTAGAGCAGATTATCTACCGTTTCAGTCCACCGAAGGAACTAGTGTCGGACCGTGGAATCCATTTTTTGAATAAAGTGATAAAAAGTCTGATTGAAGCTTGGCAAATCAAGCACAATAAAATGACCCCTTATAATCCACAAGCCAATGGGCAAGTCGAAAGTACTAATAAACAACTTGTGGGTATCTTATCTAAAATAGTCTCTGAGAAGAAACGAGATTGGGACAAGAAGTTGTATGTGGCAGTATGGGCATACAATACAACATTCAAGCGAGCTACTTGCCATACTCCAATTAAATTAGTTTATGGGAAAGAGTGTGTGTTACCCCTTGAAATCGAGTTGCCAATCATAGGGTTTACAATTAACCACTCTTTGGGAGATGAGGATTCACTCTTTGAACGTTTTACGACCATAGCCCACCTGGATGAATTGAAATTTCAGAGCTTATTACACTAGGAGGTGGCTAAACGTTGAATGAAACAGTTGCACGACCTTAAAGCAAAGAAGTATACCCTTAAAAAAGGGCAATTAGTTCTGTATTATGATGCGCATAGGGAGCTATTTCCAGGGAAGATGGAACCTAGATGGGATGGCCCCTACAAGATTGTTAGGATAGGGAAAAATAGGTCTACGGCTCTACTAGCTGATCTGTAGGGAGTAGAATTTAAAAATAAGGTTAATCTTAATAAGACTAAACCTTATTATTTCTAAGTATGCTAACACGGAGAAATGCATTGCAGGTCCATGCTGGGGCTAAGTTGAGACCTACAAAAGAGCTTAAAGCTGGTTGATGGGACGATTAATTCCTTATTTGGAGCACCCATATCTAGAGCAGAGATACCATCAGGGGAAGCTTATCTGGTGGAGCAAAGGATACAAAGTGATTGAGCAAGAAGACGGAATCTTTGTGTGGGAGATCAAAGTTTTCTGCCATTACCGCTTATGAGTGTTGATGAGTATCCCTATTGAGTTTAGTGAAGAAGGTGGGATGGAGCCGTCAGTTCACCCTCTAAACATGTCAATTTTTTACTATCATAATTACGAGTAGAGGAGTCCATGATGGCAGGCTCTGTAAACCCATTGTGGACGTACACATTATATTTTGACGAAGTGTCCAGTGGCCCTAATAGAAAAGGGAGTGTTGGAGTAGTAATCCGAGATCCCCGACGTAGAGTTACGATGAAGTTAGCTGCTTATCTCGGGGTAGGATTCACTAACAACATGGCGGAGTATAAAGCCTTGATTATGGGACTTCATATTGCCAAACAAGGTGGTATTTGGCGGTTGTTAGTAAAAGGGGATTCCCAATTGATCATGAATCAGCTAGATGGGACATACACAGTGTGCGGAATCCCATCCTTTGTATGTATTATCGAATTGCGATGACCCTACTTGAGGAGTTTGATAGAGTGTCTTTTCAGCTGATTCCACGTTACTGGAATCAATTTGCGGATTCACTGGCAAATCTTGCTTATGAAGAAGACCTTTTCTTCAACTGTGGTCCTAGTTTGGATATTGCTATCAATAATGAGATAGGACCCGGTCGCTTGTGGGGAATGTTATCAAAGCATGCAATATATGGTAGTCGATGGTTGATATGGGTGATGCAAAAAGTAGCCGAGACCAATCTACCGTTGTTATCCTGGACCCATAGACTGATTAGACAACATGTTATGCGTACGCCTCTTGCTATATATGCAGGAGGGATAGGTCATAATCTTATGCATTTAGCTTAGGGCTTTGAGCCCTAATTTTTTCCTCCTTGGAAAGGAGCATATTATTGTATATCTTTACTATTTTGGGGAGGAATGTGTAGATGCTATGCTATTTTATTTCATTAGGCTAAGAGGGCCAGTCTTGTGAGGTTTTAAATGGTTTATTTCATTAGGCAAAGAGGGCCAATCAGTTTTTGTAGTGAAATGCTTTATTTCGTTAGGCCAAGAAGGCCGATCCATTTTTGTAGAGAAGTGATTTATTTCATTAGGCCAAGAGGGCGAGTCGTCTATTTAGTACAGGTGTGGTTAATGGTTTCTTGTTTTAGTATTGTGCTAGATAGGTTCAAAGAAGAGCTTGGAAGAAGCCTATGTCACGCGGAAGCTTCTTGTGGCCCTGTCCAGGTGATATCTCTCCTTTAAGAGTACCACATTTTTATACTATATGTGTTTGTGTACTTGTAGGGGATTTTTATTTTCTTGTTGGGGACCGGAGTCGAAGGCATGAAGTCCCAGGTTTAGGTTAGGTATGTTTGAGGGAGGTCTGAGTAGTTGCTGCCTCCTCTAAAGACATTGCCAGACATCGAAAGACCTATTTTAGAAGGTAGTCCTAGTGACCCTGTTCTGCTAGCCTGCTAGGCAGCCGTTCTAGGAGTTCTTGTTAGTTGTGAGGCAATTATAGAAGCCTACCAGAGGAAAAAATGATGATAGAGAAGAAAAAAAACCTGAATATCTCAAAGACAATAAATATACACAAAGGTGTGTAAAAAGGAGTTCTAATCTCTATAAAAATAGAAAATGAAAAAAAGGAAAATTTATAAGCAGTTAATCATTGCCTTGTGAAGGCCTAGTAGGTTCCTGGGGACGAGTCAGACCCGGGGCCGATGCCTTGTCTTCCTAGTGTCAAGATTGTGGGAGAGAAGGAAGGAGTCTCACTTGTAGCTTTCTTGCTTGCACAATGGGGGAATACACACAAAGGTGGAGGCTAAAAATAGTTTTCCTCTTCTTAGTTGTGTAAGCCAAAAAAGAACTCAAGTACAAAGAAAATAGAAGAACCCTATATATGGGTTTCAAACCAAACTCAACTAACTAAGGTGGCATACTAACTGAGCCACGAACTAGAGTAGATAAGGATAGCTGTCATGTAGCTATTATTCATGGGCGGTGTACCAACCACATCTGCACAACTGACACGTCGGTGAGATAAATGCACAACGGTCACCCTGGCATATCACGAGTGGAGCTCGATATCTCAACACTCCCCCTCGAGCTCAATCCCAATTCCTGCACACCAAGCAGGTCTCTGAACTTGCGCAGCTTCTCTGCGCCCAATGCCTTCGTAAATATGTCAGCTACCTGATCCTCTGTGCTGACATAAACTAGATCAATAAGACCTAGTAAAACCCTCTCTCGCACATAGTGATAATTCACCTCAATGTGCTTTGTTCTAGCATGATAGACTGGGTTATTTGCCAAGTGTATATTGCTCATGTTGTCACAATAAATGACAACTGGCCCATCTGTAGGTTGATGCATATCATAAAGTAGCTTATGCAACCAAGCTACCTCACATGCAGCCATTGCTGCGCCCCTGTACTCAGCCTCTGTATTAGATAAGGCAACTGTAGGCTGTTTCTTACTGCTCCAAGTGATTGCAGCACTCCCAAAAGAGAACACATATCCATTGGTAGATCGTCTATCAGAAATGCTACCAGCCCAATCAGTATCAGTGTATCCATGCAACTGTATCTGAACCCTAGTCTCATAAAATAGTCCATACTGCAATGTGGACTTCACATACTTGAGTATGCGTCTAGCCGCATCCAAATGTGGTTTCCTTGGAGCCTGCATAAGGTGACTTACCAATCCAACAGCATAGCTCAAATCTGGCCTGGTAATAGTCATATAAATCAAGCTTCCTACTATGCGTCTGTACATAGTAGAGTCTTCCAGAAGCTCACCTGCATTTGTGCTCAGTTTCACATTCTGCTCCAAAGGAACTGAAATAGGCTTACAGCCTATCATCCCATATTTGGACAGCATGTCCAATCCATACTGCCTCTGCAAGAGCTCTATCCCACTTGGTGATCTAATCACCTCAATGCCCAAGAAATAACGTAGCTCTCCCAAATCCTTCATCTCTAACTTCTGCTTCAATAGCATTTTCACATGAAGGATATCTTCATCACTGTCACCTATCATAATCAAATCATCAACATAAATGACAAGTAGCATAATACCTTTCTCTGTTTTTCTCACATAAAGTGAGAAATCTGCCTTGGAAATCTAAAAGCCAATAGTGACAAGATACTGTCCTATCTTGTCAGACCATGCTCTAGGTGCTTGCTTCAAGCCATACAATGCTTTCTTCAACCTACAAACAAACTCAGGATGAACAGCATGCACATAACCTGGTGGCTGCTCCATATATACCTCTTCTTGCAAATCACCATGCAAGAAGGCATTCTTTACATCCATCTGATGTAAAGACCATTCCTTTGATGCAGCCATAGTAATGACTACTCTTACGGTTGCCATCCTTGCAACCGGACTGAATGTTTCTTCATAGTCAATGCCATATGTTTGTGCATAACCCTTGACTACTAATCTTGCCTTGTATCTGCTCACAGAACCATCTGCATTGTGCTTCACCTTATAAACCCACTTACAGCCAATTGCATTCTTACCTTTAGGCAAAGGTACCAATTCCCATGTAGCATTTGCTTCCAAGGCATCCATTTCTTCATCCATGGCTTTCTCCCATTTTTCTTTTCCCATGGCTTGCTCAAAAGAAGTGGGTTCTAGTTCCTGTATCACTTTGACCATATATGCATAGTGAATGGCTGTAAATCCATCATATTTCAGCCTATCCACAGGATACCTAGCTCTCGTAGACCTGCGCAAAGTAGGTTCACTCCCAGGTGCTCTCAAAACATCCCTGGTCTTCCTTACTCCAGGTGTAACAATAGAAGGAATATCAAACTCATCATCAATGCTCTATTCTGAGCCACTGGATTCACCATCCACATAAGAGTGACCTGCATTCACATCAAACATGGGCTGATCAACCTTCTCTTTTCCTTTTCGTGATACCTGCATACCACTATCTGCATTGCTTTGAGAAGATTCTCCTTATCTCAATCTGCCTGTCCATGGCGAAGAATGTGAACCACTGCTAGAGGACGCTCCAGGTCCACTAATATTTTGTGACTACTGTTGTGAATTCTGTGCAGCATTACCATTTTGTACATCTACATCATCAATCACATTTACTGGTTTATACCAGCTACTCATCTCATCAAAAACAACATCTCTGCTCACTGTAAACTTATGAGTAGAAGGGTTATAGCATCTATACCCTTTTTGCTGCAGAGAGTAACCAATAAAGATGCACTTCTCAGCTTTTGGATCCAACTTGGATCTCAACTCATCTGGCACATGTACATAGGCAATGCAACAAAAAATTTTCAAATGAGAAATATCTAGTTTCCTACCAGTATACCTCTCCTCTGGAGTCATCCCATGTATTGCTGCAGTGGGAGTCCTGTTCATTATATAGACTGTTGTAGCAACTGCTTCAGCCCAGTAAAAATCTGGCAAGTCTTTTTCGTTGAGCATGGCATGAGATACCTCTCCAATATGCCTGTTTTTTCTTTCTGCAATTCCGTTTTGCTGTGGGGTATGACTGCATGAATATTGCTGCTTTATGCCATGCACCTGCAAGAACCTTGCAAACTCATTTGAGAGGTATTCTCCCCCTCCATCTCACCTTAGGCATTTTATTTGCAGGCCTGTTTCTTTTTCAACCATAGCTTTAAGAGTTTTTAAATGCCCAAAAAATTCACTTTTCTTTTTCATAAAATACACCCAAATTTTTTTTCTATAGTCATCAATAAAAGTGACAAAATAATGATAGCCTCCAAGAGATGTAGCTTTAGTAGTCCACACATCAGAGTGGATTAATTTCAATGGCTTCTTACTCTCTTGAACATGTCTAGGAAATGGTTTCCTTGCCTGTTTTCCAAACTGACAGGCTTCACATACCTTATGCATTTCTACAACCTTGAATCTAGGCAATCCTGCAACAATATTTTGGACCTGCATTGATTTAAGTCACTGTACATTAACATGACCAATGCGTTTATGCCAGATATCAATATCTGCAACTACACCAGTCCCATGTGCAAACATTGTTGCACTCAATGCAGACATGTCTGCATCCAACGTAAACATTTTGCCCTTCTTCTTTCCTTTTGCTATCAAGCGACCTTTATTTTTCATATCCTCAACAAAGCATCCATGAGGATTAAATCTGACCTGCAAGCCCTGCTCAACCATTTGACCAACAGAAACAAGATTCTTGGTGATATTCAGGACATGAAATACATCGCACAGGTATTTCTTTTTCCCATCCTGCATAGACAAGGGAATTTTTCCAATCTACACAATAGGATGTGTAGTATCATCACCAGTCTCCACAAATCCTGGTTTTTCCATTTTCCTTGCATCCTCCATCCATTCTGCATGACCTGTCATGTGGTTTGATGCACCTGAGTCAACATGCCACACATTGTTGCTTTCTTCTGCACTTGTCACAGAATTGTTCATGTGCTGCACCATGAACAAATGCTCATTTCTGTCATCACCCTATCTACTAGAAGATGCATAATTTCCTTGTTGCAATTTTCCATTCATGATGTCATTCTGCTTTTTATAACAGTCTTTAGCCATATGACCCATTTTACCACAGTAGTAGCATTCAACATTACTGTTTGCATTTTGGCCTCTTTGCCATCCACCATGACCTCTTTGGCTCCCCTTGCCTCTAGAGTTACCACGTCCTCCTCCATAGGACTGGTTTTCTTGAGTTTGCTGCATATTCTGATTTCTACTATGGCCTCCAGATCGGCCTCCTCTACCTCTGCCTCTACCTCTTCCAGCATTTGAGTAGAAGACAGCTTCTTTTGAAGTTCCTCCTGAAGAAGATGCACCACCATTTCTCTGCTCCTCACAAATTAGAAGAGCAATTAACTCCTCAAAATCAGGAAATCTTTCACGAACTGAAATGGATGTCCGAAACTGTGCATAATCCTTTCTTAGACCATTCAAGGTCACAGAAACTAAATCATCATCTTCCACTGGAGACCCAATGGAAGCAAGTGCATCTGCAATCTTCTTCACTTTCATGTGGTAGTCATTGATGCTCATACTTTCTCTTTGCACATTATGCAACTCTTGCTTGAGTTGCATTTTCCTGGCTTGCGTATTTGTGCTATACATTTTTGACAAAGTATCCCATGCCGCCTTTGGCATACTTGCATCCTGAATATGCACAATCATAGAGTCTGAAATACTGATAGACAACCAGTACATAACTTTCCTAGCTCTCTCATGCCATGCTTTGAATGCCTCCATTTGCTGTTGATTGGGAACATCAGGAAGAACTGGTTCTTCTTCATTTCCTGCAACAAATTCCCAATATCCTTTTCCCATAAGGAAATTCGTCATTCTAAACTTCCATGCTTGGAAGTTGTTCTTGTCAAGCTTTTCAGTTACAATCTGTGAAAGAGAATCAGACACTATTACAGAATACTGCAAAAAATTCTGTCACTGCAGAGAACACAACTTCAGCCTCACAAGGACAAATCTGCAAAACTGACAAAAGTGGTATTTAACCACACAGTCACTTCCTAGTGACGATTTTGTATCAACATGCAACAAGGATGATTCTGTAACTCCCAATGTCTCTACGCACAGGCATATGATGCAATTTCTACAGTAACTTTTCACTGACCTGTAGAATAGTGGCTGCATAGCATAAAACTGGGCCTTTTTCTGAGTGTGTGCAGAAAACTTCCGCCTCCAAAACAGGCCCCGAAATGGCCTCAAATCAAAAAAACAGGGTCGCCGAGGGCCAAAGCCCTCGCCTGCAGCATATACTGCCCTCTTGCTTCACCGCGAAGGGCGTCTCAACCTGAGACAATGCACTCTTGCAATTTCCGGCTATGCCACCTGCAGAGATCTGCTCCCAAAACAGAAAATAAAAGCAACACTGCTCCTCTTACCAGAACACCGCGAGCTTGGCTTGCTTTCTTGAGCTCCTTACCGCGAACAAGGCTCTCATACCATGTCAAGATTGTGGGAGAGAAGGAAGGAGTCTCACTTGTACTTTCTTGCTTGCACAATGGGGGAGTACACACAAAGGTGGAGGCTAAAAACAATTTTCCTCTTCTTAGTTGTGTAAGCCAAAAAAGAACTCAAGTATTAAAAAAATAGAAGAACCCTATATGGGTCTCAAACCAAACTAAACTAACTAAGGTGGCATACTAACTAAGCCACGAACTAGAGTAGATAAGGATAGCTGTCATGTAGCTATTATTCATGGGCGGTGTACCAACCGCATCTGCACAACTGACACATCGGTGAGATAAATGCACAACGGTCACCCTGGCATATCACGAGTGGAGCTCGATATCTCAACACCTAGGGGTGGCATCTCGCTGAAAAAGAAGAAAGTAAGGAAGGTTGGAGCGAAAATAAAAGTGAGCGTCAGAAAAGGATTAAGTGTCACCTTGCGAGGGCTTGGTAGGTTCTTAGGTACCGAGATAGGACCTGAGGCCGATGCCTTGTTCTCCTTGGGTCACTATGCTATGCTCCCTCCTTTTTACATGCCCGAGTATGGAAAAATAAAAATCTAAAAGAAGAAATGTGTTAAAAGAAAATACTTCTTGATCAGGCTATAGGAGTCCTCGCCTAGTAGGAGCTCCTGGTTGTGTTGTCCTTAGTTAGTAGGTAGTTCAGACCACCAGTTAGGGCAACCTCTTTGATAGTTCTTTTTAGTTTGGCCGTGTTGGAGCACTCGGTTAGTGACTAGCTTCGGACCTTCTATCAGAATATGCTAGGCCTATTCCTTGTGGATTTCATGCCTTGGTTTTGTCAGGGGGTAGGGTGAGCTTTGTCTTGTATTTCGTATGTATCTATTTTGTATCAGCTTGATGCTTCCTTTGGTTGTTTTGTGCAGATCTCTTGTGGGATTCGACGGGCTGAGTTGCCATCCCGTGATTGCCAATGAGAGTGAAGTTTTGAGCCCGTGATGTACCTAAAATTTGCCAAAAAATTTAAAATTTAGGGGAAAAATATTTAACATCAAAGGCGGCAGTTGCAGCTCTAGGACGATTTTAAGCACTAATTGAAAGACGGCTTCTAAAAGGCACCTGAGTGACACTTGTGGATTTTTGATAATTTTTCAGACTCTGCTGTGGGATGCCAGAAGCTGCCAGTCAATGTGGGATGTCAAGCCGAACGCACAGGATTTTTCAGGGCTCGAAACGGAGTCCGGACGAGAAAGTGGCCAACAAATGGCCAAGATACGAAGAGGTGGACAACTCTGAGGACCAAAGGGGGGGTGCCCTTTGGGACTTTAAACCCCCCCTAAAATGTTATGCAAGGTAGGCATGAAAAAAAAAGTGAAATCGTGCAGACATGGCGCCGATTTTTGCGCCCTCATCCTCATGGATGGGGATTCCAGGCTATGAAGAACCTATCTGACTGACATTACCCCTCAACTTCTCCCTCTTGGCTGACACTATTGCTGGTCTTTGCGTGAAGAATGGCAGTGTGGATGAAGAGAATAGATTCTAGTCTTTCTCTCTCCTCCCCTCTCTCCCCTCTATGGGCTGTTCATGTGTACTATCTTGATGAAGAAATCGGGGAAGGAGAATGAAGGAAGTGGTGATGGAAATTGATGGAGATGCTAAAGATTGAAGTGCAGCATTGGAATGAGAGCAATGGAGGCTCCGTCTACTGGTTATACAGTCATTCAAGGCATCTCGGGTTACATAAAAACATGGTATGACCATTTTTATGAAGAAAATGAAGGATTTTTTATAGTTTATGATGATATGTATGTTCTTATTGGATGAAAATTTGTTTGTGTACTGTTTGCATCATGAGTAATTGTTGTTTATTAGAAAATATTGATTTTGCAATGATTTACATGCTTTATTTAATTCTCGTAAACCCAAAATGCGGTTTTTAAGTGGTAAAATGGTAGTTTTTCCATTTTGGGTGGGTAAAAGGTGTTCCCATGGGGGGAATATGGAAGATAAATTGAATGTTGGTATGCCAAAGTGTTTAGAATAAGAAAAACTAGAAAATAGCATACTTTTATTGTCAAATAAATCAAGAAAATGAAAAAAATAAGGGAAAAAATAGAAATACGTCTTGGAAAAATAAGAAAAAATATAATGATTGTTTGTGGATGTATGGTAGTGGTAAAGCATGAGGTTTGGCCTCAGTTACTCTATCTCTTTGTAAAGTTTGTGATTTATCGCTTTTTATACATCAAAACATGAAAAAATGAACCTCTACACCTATGCAACGAAAGCAATACCTAAACGTAGGGGATTGGGAGGTTTGAATGGTGTGATTTGCGTGCTGATTGTTGCTAATTTTCTGATGCACATCATGACATAGAGTCCGTGTTATTTTGATTAAGAGGATAGTAGCACGAGTGTGGTCTCGGTGCTATCCTTTCATCGCTGTAATGCGTTAGGGAATAAGCATTTGAAAGCCTGGTTGTGCATCATGTGTTTTCGATTTTAAAATTATGTTTGAGTACTTTAGAATCATTCACCTTTGCATGTGCATGAAACCATGGTATCAGAATAAAACCTGGATGCATAGCACTTGTTTTCAATGACAATGACCCACGTTGAGTGTGGAAAGGCATCCTAAGCCGTAGGATAGACGTTCGTTTCTTGGGGGATTATTTGGAGAGGACACATGGTATCTCCTGGATTCGAAATGAAAGAGTGGAGATTGTTCATTTGTTTTATATATTGAGCTGTGCATCAAGGGGCTAATCCTTGTGATGTAGGAGAGCTGCAGTGGGGCCGCGGTGTGTCTACCGAGAGGTTGCCTCCCATGTATGTGATTATTGTGGCATTGCCAATGTGTATGGGTTCTCGCTCTATGGAGTTTATAGAAAGGGAAACATTGGACTAAAAAACTATAAAAGTATAAACGCATAGATTAGACTTAGGACAGTTTGTCTTTTAGCAGTAGATTGATGCTCTTGGCCCGCGAGGCCGTGAGGGTGTGTTTGTCTGTTATGAGCATGAGGTCCGCGGCTAGTGTCATAGCCACTACCGGCCCATTTGAGGTCCCATCATTGAGTCATTCATCAAGGGATTGGCTTCAACCAGTTGTTCAGTACTCAACAGAATAAAATCAGAGAGTGCTTGAGTCTCTCGGGGATTCTCTGGCCAACATATCTTCTACTTCCTTCTTTTCAACCTCTCTGAATTCGGCTTTCAAACCACTACAAAGGGGAAGAGATTCCATTTCGAAAGTATCAAAACTCATTCTTCTTAGGATCGTTGTTATGCCATCATTATAATAATGCCAGCTTCTGAGGGTTTCAATAGTGTATGTTGTGAAAGACACTCTGTCTACCAACTTCCAGTGGGTTGTTAATTGGACAAACAGAAGATTTTCAGTGCACCAAGCATCCCACATATCTTGCTGTTGAGCATCCACCCACGAACAAATGCCAACTCTTTTCCTTCTTATTTTCATGAACCTCCACAGACCACGACTCCTCTGAAGATTCTTCACGATCTCCCACTTGATGATGTCTAGAAACTTCTCAATGAATATCGAAACTTCCATGGGTAGTCATTCTCTCTGATTCAGCTCTTTAGTTTGTTCCCAAACAATTTGCCACCAAGATGCAAGTTTCTGTTGCCTCAACAAGAAGAGGAAATAGTCCACCACATAGAGCATGCATCATGAGGGTAATATGTTTCCACCATTGTGGGATGAACTTCTTGTGGAAAGTGGCTTTAGCAATGAGAATCTCCAACTCTTCAGTGGAAGAATGAACTTTGCAAACATCCATTGAATTCTTCTCTTCTTGGCAATGCCATTTCCTTCATTGTCAGCCTCTTCCTATGCTTGTTGATGGCAAGTTTCCCTGGCTGCAAACCAAAAACATGGAGCCCCAAAAGGAACATCAAGGAAAAGGGGATTCTAATGCAAGAAAATCTATCTTATAACATCAACAAGCTTTTATTTCATTCTTTTGATGACCAAAACAAAGAAAACAACAAATCTTCACGTAATATTATAGTAGATATATCCCACGGATTTGATAGAATCAACCATAATCTTCAACATCTTCATAGAATCCATCAATAGAACAAGGAACATAAAATAATACACCATTTTTGAATGGAGATCAATCACATAGTATTCATCTTCAATGTCTTCATAGTTTTCTTTCTCAATCTCTCATATACAGTTACACTGTTTTGATAGAATTGACTATCTCTCGCTCTCTCTCTCTTTCTCTCTTAATAGCACATCATCTTCTCACTACAATACTCAATAATTACTCTCAATAATCCTTCTTAGGTCGTGGATATACCTCCCAAGAGGTAGTCTACGTGAAAGAGGCACTAGAGCCACTATAGTGTCTCTTCACAGCTCACTACTATCACAGTCACTTCAGTCTTCTCTTCAGTCTTCAGCAGCTACTTCTTCCATTTGTTTTAGCTCTTTTGAACTTAGATTCATCCTTTTCAAAAGTTAGAAAACTTTTCCAAAGTCACACATATATTCTACAGAATACTTACAAAAGATCTATAGAGCAGAACAAAACAAGAACAGAGCAGAGACAGAATAGAGACAGAGGCTCTGCAGAAGGTTTACAGAGGGTTACAGAAGATCATCAGAGAACATCAAATCCTCATAACTCATACTAAAACCATTCCAAACTATCAAAAACTACTCAATAAGCTTTCAAAAGATTTCAACCTTCATTAATCATCAATCCATGCTTCATACAGAAACACCATATTGGAGAATATGGAAATTTTCCATAAGTTTGGGACACATGGTCAAATCTTTGGATTTGTCATAACTTGAACACTATAACTCCAAATTGAGTGCTGTATGTCAAGATTGTGGGAGAGAAGGAAGGAGTCTCGCTTGAAGCTTTCTTGCTTGCACAATGGGGGAAGACACACAAGGGTGGAGGCTGAAAACAGTTTTCCTCTTCTTAGTTGTGTAAGCCAAAAAGAACTCTAATACAAAGAAATAGAAGAACCCTATATATGGGTCTCAAACCAAACTCAACTAACTAAGGTGGCATACTAACTGAGCCACGATCTAGAGTAGATAAGGATAGCTATCATGTAGCTATTATTCATGGGCGGTGTACCAACTGCGTCTGCAACTAACAAGTCGGTGACATAAATACACAACGGTCACCCTGGCGTATCACAAGTGGAGCTCGATATCTCAACACTCCCCCTCGAGCTCAATCCCAATTCCTGCACTCCAAGCAGGTCTCTGAACTTGCGCAGCTTCTCTGCGCCCAATGCCTTCGTGAATATGTCAGCTACCTGATCCTCTGTGCTGACATAAACTAGATCAATAAGACCTAGTAAAACCCTCTCTCGCACATAGTGATAATGCACCTCAATGTGCTTTGTTCTAGCATGATAGACTGGGTTATTTGCCAAGTGTATACTACTCATGTTGTCACAATAAATGACAACTGGTCCATCTGTAGGCTGATGCATATCATAAAGTAGCTTATGCAACCAAGCTACCTCACATGCAGCCATTGCTGCACCCCTGTACTGAGCCTCTGTGCTCGACAAGGCAACTGTAGGCTGTTTCTTGCTGCTCCAAGTGACTGCAGCACTCCCAAAAGAGAACACATATCCACTGGTAGATCGTCTATCAGAAATACTACCAGCCCAATTAGCATCAGTGTATCCATGCAACTGTATCTGAACCCCAGTCTCATAAAATAGTCCATACTGCAATGTGGACTTCACATACCTGAGTATGCGTCTAGCCGCATCCAAATGAGGTTTCCTTGGAGCCTGCATAAACTGACTTACCAATCCAACAGCATAGCTCAAATCTGGCCTGGTAATAGTCATATAAATCAAACTTCCTACTATGCGTCTGTACATAGTAGGGTCTTCTAGAAGCTCACCTGCATCTGTGCTCAACTTCACATTCTGCTCCAAAGGAACTGAAATAGGCTTACAGCCTGTCATCCCATATTTGGACAACATGTCCAATCCATACTGCCTCTGCAAGAGCTGTATCCCACTTGGTGATCTAATCACCTCAATGCCCAAGAAATAACGCAACTCTCCCAAATCCTTCATCTCAAACTTCTGCTTCAATAGCATTTTCACATGAAGGATATCTTCATCACTGTCACCTGTCATAATCAAATCATCAACATAAATGACAAGCAGCATAATACATTTCTCTGTTTTTCTCACATAAAGTGAGAAATCTGCCTTGGAAATCTGAAAGCCAATAGTGACAAGATACTGTCCTATCTTGTCAGACCATGCTCTAGGTGCTTGCTTCAAGCCATACAAAGCTTTCTTCAACCTGCAAACAAACTCAGGATGAACAGCATGCACATAACCTGGTGGCTGCTCCATATAGACCTCTTCTTGTAAATCACCATGCAAGAAGGCATTCTTTACATCCATCTGATGTAAAGACCATCCCTTTGATGCAGCCATAGCAATGACTGCTCTTACGGTTGCCATCCTTGCAACCGGACTGAATGTTTCTTCATAGTCAATGCCATATGTTTGTGCATACCCCTTGACTACTAATCTTGCCTTGTATCTGTTCATAGAACCATCTGCATTGTGCTTCACCTTATAAACCCACTTACAGCCAATTGCATTCTTACCTTTAGGCAAAGGTACCAATTCCCATGTAGCATTTGCTTCCAAGGCATCCATTTCTTCATCCATGGCTTTCTCCCATTTTTCTTTTCCCATGGCTTCCTCAAAAGAAGTGGGTTCTGGTTCCTGTATCACTTTAACCATATATGCATAGTGAATGGCTGTAAATCCATCATATTTCAGCCTATCCACAGGATACCTAGCTCTCGTAGACCTGCGCAAAGTAGGTTCACTCCTAGATGCTCACAAAACATCCCTGGTCTTCCTTACTCTAGGTGTAACAATAGAAGGAATACCCAACTCATCATCAATGCTCTGTTCTGAGCCACTGGATTCACCATCCACATAAGAGTGACCTGCATTCACATCAACCATGGGCTGATCAACCTTCTCTTTTCCTTTTCATGATACCTGCATACCACTATCTGCATTGCTTTGAGAAGATTCTCCTGATCTCAATTTTCCTGTCCACGGCGAAGAATGTGAACCACTGCTAGAGGACGCTCCAGGTCCACTAATATTTGGTGACTGCTGCTGTGGATTCTGTGCAGCATTACCATTTTGTGCATCTACATCATCAATCACATTTACTGGTTTATACCAGCTACTCATCTCATCAAAAAAAACATCTCTGCTCACTGTAAACTTCCGAGTAGAAGGGTTATAGCATCTATACCCTTTTTGCTGCAGAGAGTAACCAATAAAGATGCACTTCTCAGCTTTTGGATCCAACTTGGATCTCAACTCATCTGGCACATGTACATAGGCAATGCAACCAAAAATTTTCAAATGAGAAATATCTGGTTTCCTACCAGTATACCTCTCCTCTGGAGTCATTCCATGTATTGCTGCAGTGGGAGTCCTGTTCATTATGTAGACTGCTGTAGCAATTGCTTCAGCCCAATAAAAATCTGGCAAGTCTTTTTCATTGAGCATGGCACGAGATACCTCTCCAATATGCCTGTTTTTCCTTTTTGCAATTCCATTTTGTTGTGGGATATAGCTGCATGAATATTGCTGCTTTATGCTATACTCCTGCAAGAACTTTGCAAACTCACTTGAGAGGTACTCTCCCCCTCCATCTGACCTTAGGCATTTTATTTGCAGACCTGTTTCTTTTTCAGCCATAGCTTTAAGGGTTTTGAAATGCCCAAAAACTTCACTTTTCTTTTTCATAAAATACACCCAAACTTTTCTGCTATAGTCATCAATAAAAGTGACAAAATAATGACAGCCTCCAAGAGATGCAGCTTTAGTAGTCCACACATCAGAGTGGATTAATTCCAATGGCTTCTCACTCTCTTGAACATGTCTAGGAAATGGTTTCCTTGCCTGTTTTCCAAACTGACAGGCTTCACATACCTTATGCATTTCTCCAACCTTGAATTTGGGCAATCCTGTAACAATATTTTGTGCCTACATTGATTTAAGTCGCTGTACATTAACATGACCAATGCGTTTATGCCAGATATCAATATCTGCAACTACGGTCCCATGTGCAAACATTGCTGCACTCAATTCAGACATGTCTGCATCCAATGTAAACATTTTGCCCTTCTTCTTTCCTTTTGCTATCAAGCGACCTTTATTTTTCATATCCTCAACAAAGCATCCATGAGGATTAAATCTAACTTGCAAGCCCTGTTCAACCATTTGACCAACTGAAACCAGATTCTTGGTGATATTCGGGACATGAAATACATCAGACAGGTATTTCTTTTTCCCATCCTGCATAGACAAATGAATTTTTCCAATCTGCACAATAGGATGTGCAGTATCATCACCAGTCTCCACAAATCCTGGTTTTTCCATTTTCCTTGCATCCTCCATCCATTCTGCATGACCTGTCATGTGGTTTGATGCACCTGAGTCAACATACCATACATCATTGCTTTCTTCAGCACTTGTCACAGAATTATTCATGTGCTGCACCATAAACAAATGCTCATTTCTGTCATCACCCTGTCTACTAGAAGATGCATAGTTCCCTTGTTGCAGTTTTCCATTCATGATGTCATTCTGCTTTTTATAGCAGTCTTTAGCCATATGACCCATTTTACCACAGTAATAGCATTCAATATTATTGTTTGCATTTTGGCCTCTTTGCCATCCACCACGACCTCTTTGGCTCCCCCTGCCTCTAGAGTTACCACGTCCTCCTCCATAGGACTGGTTTTCTTGAGTTTGCTGCATATTCTGATTTCTGCCACGGCCTCCAAATCGGCCTCCTCTACCTCTGCCTCTACCTCTTCCAGCATTTGAGTAGAAGACAGCTTCTTTTGAAGTTCCTCCTGAAGAAGATGCACCACCATTTCTCTGTTTCTCAGAAATTAGAAGAGCAATCAACTCCTCAAAATCAGGAAATCTTTCACGAACTGAAATGGATGTCCGAAACTGTGCATAATCCTTTCCTAGACCATTCAAGGTCACAGAAACTAAATCATCATCTTCCACTGGTGACCCAATGGAAGCAAGTGCATCTGCAATCTTCTTCACCTTCATGTGGTAGTCGTTGATGCTCATATTTTCTCTTTGCACATTGTGCAACTCTTACTTGAGCTGCATTTTCCTGGCTTGCGTATTTGTGCTATACATTTTTGACAAAGTATCCCATGCCTTCTTTGGCGTACTTGCATCCTGAATATGCACAATCATAGAGTCAGAAATGCTGATAGATAGCCAGTACATAACTTTCCTGGCTCTCTCATGCCATGTTTTAAATGCCTGCATTTGCTGTTGATTGGGAACATCAGGAAGAACTGGTTCTTCTTCATTTCCTGCAACAAATTCCCAATATCCTTTTCCCATAAGGAAATTCGTCATTCTAAACTTCCATGCTTGGAAGTTGTTCTTGTCAAGCTTTTCAGTGACAATCTGTGAAAGAGAATCAGACGCCATTACAGAATCCTGCAAGAAATTCTGTCACTGCAAAAACCACAGCTTCACCCTCACAAGGGAAAATCTACAAAACTGGCGAATGTGGTATTTGACCACACAGTCACTTCCTAGTGACGATTTTGCATCAACAGGCAACAGGGATGATTCTGTAACTCCCAATGTCTCTGCGCACAAGCATACAAAGCAATTTTTACAGTAACTATTCACCGACCTGTAGAACAGTGGCTGCATAGCATAAAACTGGGCCTTTTCCTGAGTGCGTGTAGAGAACTTCCGCCTCCAAAACAGGCCCCGAAATGGCCTCAAATCAAAAAAACAGGGTCGCCAGGAGCTAAAGCTTTCTCCCGCAGCATATACTGCCCTCTTGCTTCACCGCGAAGGGCGTCTCAACCTGAGACAATGCACTCCTGCAATTTTCGGCTGTGCTACCTGCAGAGATCTGCTCCCAAAATAGAAAATGAAAGCAACACTACTCCTCTTACCAGAACACCACGAGCTTGGCTTGCTTTCTTGAGCTCCTTACCACGAACAAGGCTCTGATACCATGTCAAGACTGTGGGAGAGAAGGAAGGAGTCTCGCTTGAAGCTTTCTTGCTTGCACAATGGGGGAAGACACACAAGGGTGGAGGCTGAAAACAGTTTTCCTCTTCTTAGTTGTGTAAGCCAAAAAGAACTCTAATACAAAGAAATAGAAGAACCCTATATATGGGTCTCAAACCAAACTCAACTAACTAAGGTGGCATACTAACTGAGCCACGATCTAGAGTAGATAAGGATAGCTATCATGTAGCTATTATTCATGGGCGGTGTACCAACCGCGTCTGCAACTGACAAGTCGGTGACATAAATACACAACGGTCACCCTGGCGTATCACGAGTGGAGCTCGATATCTCAACACTGTATAGCACAATAGATTCCATTTTTCAAGCGCTTTCCAATGATAGGTCACATCATATGGTTTTGAGAAACTTATGGGTACATTATCCGGGTGCCACATTTTTAGTATTCAAAAAATGGGAATTGGTAGATTCCCAAACTCACTAATATTGTGTTCAGAAGAAAATTAGAACAAAACAGAAGCTATACAGAAGGCATCAGAACCAATCAGAACCTCAACAGAACCTATCAGAACATCACAGAGCTTTATATTTCTACTAAAAATCATCATGAGCTTCCAAAACATAATTAATATCATCCAAAACACTCTCAAATACTTCCATTATCAACCATACATCACTCTAAATCCATCAAAAATCAACCATTCTGGCCTCAAAAACAACAAAAGTCAATCAAAAATTTAGTCTTTTTCCACTCTCAATAAGAATTATCTTGCACAAAGAAGTGTTGCTCTTTATGTACATTATCGATCGTCACTTTTACATTAGGACATGCAACATAGAGCTCCCCTAAATGATTATTTGCAGCCCTCATTCGCCAACAATGATCAGTGTCTACAGGCCATGCACCATTTTCATACAACCCTTGCTCATTATTGTTGCATTTTCTCCATATTGTTGCATTTTCCTTACTCCACCATGCATATTGCTACAAGACAATGCATTTTCAGTCACTTTCTTCTCTTTTTCACATGCTGTCCATTGACTAGTAGCATCCTACATAGACAATCATGTACTTACTTCATGCTCATATTTAGCTCGAATATCCAACAAACCAGTTTTCTCTTCAAATTGCAGCAATGCACTAGTGGTATCACCAAGAAACTAATGCTTCCTTTTAATTATGTCAATGATTTCATCATGCAATTCTTACTTGGTAATGCCAAGCATCTCTCCCAAGGTAAATTCCACCTGACTATTTAAGATCTGTTCTTCAAGAACCTTCCTAAGATCTGTGGCTGTCTCAATGTCAAATTGCAACTTATATTCTAGTTGCTTGCCCTTCTTTTTGCCCTCTTGTTTGTTATCTTGTTTTTACTCCTGACTGACCTCTTCTATAACATGCTCGGGAGGTGGCTGATTTGCAGCTTTAGGCTGATCCACACTTCTTCTTGTCATTCTTTTAGATGTCCTTGCAATATCTTAATATCTTTTTCATTTTTCTTCCACAAGTACATCCATGTTTTGTACATTTTCCAAATATGCATACATTGAATATGCATCTACCGGTGATTCCCAACTAGTTATGCTACGAATGTATTGCTCTGCATGAGACATTTCACTATCTCTGACCTTTCTCTTTTCAGTTGTATGCAAAGCATGTGTCCATATTTCACCCTTTGGACCAACTATCACTTGGCCATGTATTCCATCCAACTGTAGTGTTAACCGTTAGACGAACAAGGTGGAAAATCTAGAAAAGCTAAAGCAGAAGACAAAGGCCAAGGCAAAAGTGAAACGAAAGACGAAGGCGCACCAAGAAAAATATGGAAACACAAGAAATGCAAAAAAGTCCTAAATAAAGGAAAAAGGCGCACAAGAAAAAGTGCGAGTCAATACTTTTGTAAAAGAGCGCAAGTGCATCATGGTTTAATTTAAAGAGCGACGGGCTCTCACTCGTGCAACTTGTAAAGGTAGATGGGCGGTAGGAAGGAAGCTAGGAAGATAGAAGGGCAATGAGAAAAAGGGCCCAGGCCACAGCCAGTCATGTAAAAAAGGGGATAAGGGGATGATTGCTCAAAAGGGATTTAGGGTTTTGTATATAAAGTTGAAAAGTGAATGAGAAGCTCATTCTTGTGTGTGGCCAAAAGTGGGTCTCCTCTTCTTCTTCTTCTTCTTCTTATTCTTCTTTCTTGCTTGAGCTCGTGCTTGAGAGAGGGAGTGTGAGAGTGTGAGGGAGTGAGTGTCTGAGGGTGAGGGATCGGGGAGGAGAAGCTCTCCATCTTCCCCTCTCTACTTCTCTTCTCTTCTCTTCTCTTCTCTTGCTCCTGGCTATGGAGCTTGGAGCGTTGAGCTTGAGGATGAAGATTGCTTGAAGCTTGCACTTGGATCGTGGAGCTACCGAAGTGAGCGAGAGATGAGGTAACTCGATTGGCATGGAGGTAAGCTCACTACACCTTTAGATATGGATGGCGCATCGGCTATGTGAGAGGTAGCCATTAGTGCTCGGCTTGGAAAGCTTGAAACAATAAGTTGTCCGTGGGTCTTGGCGGTTGAGCAAAAGCTTGCACATTTTGGTTCCATTTCTGGGACCAACAGATTCAAGCCTTGAGCTCTTGCGCGCTTCGAATCGAGCATTGAAGTAGGGTTTTCCCCAGACCGGTGCTTGAGGTAGATAGGTAGGAAGCGAGGGAGTTTAAAGAGGTATTCGATCTCCTTAGCTAGTAGGTTTTTGTTGTTTTGGACTTGGGAAAGCATGATGGAGTAGTGTATGTATTTTTCTTATAAATTTTTCTTGCATTTAGGAAGGATAGGAGCAAAACATTAGAGCAAACAATAGGGTTTTCTATTGCTATATAACAGGCTAAAACAGGGAAAATAAGGGAAAGAAATGAAAATTTGGGTTAAATGTTAGTAAGGGAAGCAATATTGAGGTGAGTGTAGGCCTAGACAGGGTGATAAGGGGCCAAGAGTGGCAAGAAAGGCCACATTGTGCATTGCATGGTTTCAGGAGAGCAGGAGAGAGGAAGAAAGCTTCGTTGTGAGTGGATCCGCTTCGATCTTGCCATCCACGAGATGTTTGCCCAGCCCAGGTAATTCTACATCTTCCCCTACATGAGTAGGTTGGACAGGAGCTGCTCTACCAGGGGGAAGCCTCCAATGCTCGGCACGGTGAATTTTGTGAAGTTTGGCAAAAAAACGCACTGCACTCGACGTGTCCGAGTGACGATGATTTTGGGCGGAGTCCTAGAATGGGCCCTCGGACCGCTCAAAAATTTGGCCCTCGGCCCTGGCGACTCGGCCCACTCAACTCAGACACCCACCACTCGGCCCGTCCGAATTGAGCATTCAGACCAACTTTAAAATTCAGCCTCGGTCTACCTGACTCAGCCCACCTGACTCGGCCCTTGGACAACTAGACTCGGACTGGCCGAATTTGATATTCAAAAAACTTATATTTGGCCCTTTCTACTCCGGGCCGAATCGAATACTCGGCCCTTGCAATTTGGACCTATTGGGCCGAAGTTATTTTGTCAAATTTACACCGGAAGATAGTGAAACGGACCGAGAGACCATATAGAGATGAAACCATAACATAGATCGATCACACTGGGCTGAAACTTAGAGCAAGTAGTTCAAAATTTGGCTATAAACGGTCTTTCAAATCACATATGGCATTTATCATAATGGCCCTGCGGGTCGGGGGGGACTGCTCCCTGGACCCCCACAGAGCGAGCTCTGCCCCCTCTGCACCTCCCTTAAGTAGGTTGGAGAGAAAACGTGCATCATGACAGGTCCTCCAAATTGGACCTTAGTGTAGTAGTGGCTCTACACGAGCATGGATTCTCACTTGCAAAAGAGCAACCAAAAGCCCATACCTAGAGAGAGAGAAATAGAGACCTTAGAACCTCAATGGGCCCATCTAGCCAACAAGGGCAAAAAGGCCACATTGCAAAAATACATACGTGTTGCATTCAGACTGCATCTAGTCAAAGCGAAAAGCAACAACATCAAGCTACAATAGTGAGAATGACTATATATGACAGTCTTGACGATAGATGCTCCTTGAGTAGCACTGCACTGACGATCCAAGACATGAGTGGAGAATCCACATCTGGTCATGCAATTGGGGACTCAAGGGCATTTGTCAGAAGGCTAAAATTAACAAGCCAAGACCCAGAAGATGAAGACATAGTACCACCTGCTTATCTTAGGGTCAAACTCACAGTGAAAAGAGAGCATACTATCGATACTTTGATTGATAAAGGAGCAGATTTTAATGTCTTGACCTATGAAGCATGGACCCCACTAGGCCAACCAGATCTCACACCGACTAATGTAACTCTTAGCCCTTACGGGGGACACCCATAAGCACTCATAGGGAAGTGCAAAATCCTTGCGACAATTGAAACTGAAAGCTTGCCTATCCTATTTCATGTTCCTCCAAATAGTGCTAATTACGGCAAGGAAACCCTCCTACGAAGACCCTTCAAAAGGGCGACCAAGTGTGAGGCCGACTATGTAGCATAGAGGATGCACCTGACACTACCAGGAGTGAGGATAGTCACAACCTTTAGCAAGGGTGACCTCATCCAACCTCGAGGGAAAGGCAAGGAAGGTACTGACATAACATTCAAGCCTACTAATGAGAGCAAGGACTTGTTAGAAGAGTTGATACAAGCACATGTCGAACAACGAGAACCAGTGAGTGAGGCCGTGTCTGAAACAAGAAGGTCAAGAGACAATGCCAAGGATGGACTTTGGACTTACAAATAGCATAGAAGACCCCAAAAGAAGCCCAAACCTTATAGACAAAGGCATCGATGGAGAGCCAATAAAACGCCAAGATGGATATCCAAAGCGTTGCTATGTGCTCAAGGGTATTATACATGTAACCGATGGATTTGGGTACAAAAACCCCCCGCTAAACCACCTATATCAGGTGAAGGCCAGATTGCATCAAAAGCAACGAAGCACAAGAGGAAATCTAAGAGAAACTCTAGGTCTTGAGGCAAGAAACCAAACACAAGTATTCAAAAGAAAGAGCCTTACCCTAGCATGCATAATAAGCATATGTCATATGTAACCATTGAGCGTTCACAAAGACCACTAGTGCTCAAGGAGCTTTTGGACTTCCCAAGAGGATAATGAGCACCAGAGGCACAATGCTACTTGTGAGAAGGTTGATTGCTCAACAAAGAAAATGGCACAATCATCTAATAGCCTCGAGCACATCATTCAGCCAATGCCATGTCCATCTAAGAGTCCTAGATCTCCTACACCCTCTTTTCCCAAACAGACACAGGAAGCACAACAATAGTCATCAAGGGCAGCTTCTCAATCCCAATCTCTATCTCCATCTAAGATTTGAAATGTCCAAGAGGTGGGATGGGACACCATCCATAGCTCTCAGCCCAAGGATATGCCTGTGCAACCTAATGTGACTAGATCAACTCATGCTTGATCTACACAAGTGAATGCTCAAAGGGCAACAAAAGACACGACCACTTCCGATCACCCTAGGGACTTGACAATGCAATCTACTAGTAGTAGCCAGTCCACTGAAATAGCTGCTACTACTTTCAATCAGGGATCACAATTGTCACAGCCCTTGGCCGTGACAATGCCCCTTGCGAAATGTGCCCTTAGTAGTTCACCTGTGGAGGAGGTGTTGCAACCAACTTCCGTGACAACTCTAGCACTTCCAAAGCTCCTAAAGCCTAGGCTGGAGGAGTTAAACTGAAGGGAATTGGCTGAAGAGCTAGACTCTCCAAAAAGAGAGGCAGTTGTACCCTCGCAACCTAGCAAGGCTATTCAGCAGGCCGTGGCTATGTCCCATGAGGAGACACTTGAGAAAGAGAATGTTGAGGCCCAACTAAGCACATCAACAGGCTGACCTAGTTCAGGATCCTGAGTTGTTAAGTTATGCACCTTCACAGACCAAGAAAAAGAGGAGAAAACAATGAAAGCAACAGCAGTTATAGGTGGTTGTGGACCCCAAGAACATTGAGACCAAGAGCATTGGAGAGCTGACGAATAAAGCATCGAGTCCATCCACTAATGAACTCATTGATGTCTCTCCTAATAGCAGTCAAACCTCACACACATCCGTGTGCTCTGAAAAATCAAAGCAGCCGTTACCATCAATGGTTGCTTTCAACACTCAATCTACCGACAATAGAACTAGCATTGACCAATCAAGAGTGGATACAACACTGTCACAACAGGGTGACAAATCTATTCCAGTGACATCCGAGGTGAACCATGACAAAATAGCAGCAAAACCTCAAGAAAAATGCACAAACCTCGAGAGTGTAAGTGATCCTAGCGTTGACCGATCTTGCTCATCTAGGCCTGAGCCCCCAGCCATGCTAAAATCTAGGGAAACTCCTAGAACTTTGCATGAGATAGCACCTGAGCAAGCCCTCGTTGAACATAGAAGTATCGCTAAATGCTTAACTCAGTTGGATGATAAGCTCAAAGTATTCGCACGTGTCTATGTCCTGGCAGACATGGGCGCATTCCCTAAGGAGCATCTTGGAGAATACTTGTCATTTTTCCTATCTTGGGAAGAGCAAGAACATCTTAACGAGCACTTTGACAAGCTCTTGCATGAATGCATGGGAGTCATCTCTGACGAGGAAGCTGACAAACTACGCTTAACTGTAACATTCAATGATGTGTTCTACCAACCAAATCTCTTAGAGATAGAGCAACTAAAGCAACAATCAGAAGGTCAAACTCAATTTGAGAAACGTTGGTTTGAAAATCGTGTTGCAATGGCTGAAGTAGGATCCCAAATCATGATAGTCTCAGAAGAGCGATTGGCCAAATGGCGGTCTCAAAGAGACCCAACCTATGTGGCGCCAACTTCCTTTCGAGTGCTAACTGCCATTTGGGGTACGGAATTAGTTGGAACTAGCCAAGAGAACTCTTTGGCTGATAAGGTTCTCACTGAGGAGGAGCTACATGTTGCAAGTAGACTCGGACAAGGTACCATGATACTTAATGTTGAAAAATACCTGATGTTATTAAGAACGCTACCACCAGTACTCGATGCATGTGCCACACTCCAATACAATCTCGAGTTCTACAATTGGTTTTTATCCTCATGAAGTGACATGGATTTGTAAATGTGTATATAAATAAACAATGACTTTTGTGACCTTGTATAGATAAGATCAACACACACAAGCAATGATAGTCAAGCTTAGGGAGAAGAGTCGGGTTTGACAGGTTGAGCTCCTAAGGTTCTCCTCTCACCACACATTGAGAAGTCGTGTGACCATTCTTGCCTCCAAGAGGAGGATATGCAACCCTCATTATCACCATACAAAGCTCTGACCAACATCTCTGATGGTGTAGATGGGGCATCGTCCCTTTCTATACACCTTTCCCCTTTTTTCAGTCTATCCTTCCAGGGATGAGCCCTACTTCACTCCATGACAACCAATCCACACAACTTAGCATAAGCCAAGATCTGCTAATGGCTGGAGGCAAAACGAACATTATCATGGGGGCCATCCCTCTACAACAAACATTGCATGCCTCACCTCTCCCCTCCTTATCTTATGCACTTGATAACCCACTGTATAGTCCCTTCCATGCAAATAGTTTTATGCTGCCTCAAGGACTAATCCTTGGTTCGCATTTTGCATGTCCCCCTATGGTAGCCGACATGGAGCACCCAGTGCAGTTGGCTTGTAAGGATGCTATCCATCGTCAAAGGGAGCATGTAGCAAAAGCGCCTCCGCTGGAACGCTACGTACCTACCCTTAAAAGGTATGGCATTTAGTAATCCGTGCTTTGAGTTCATGAACAGTAACACGTACAAAATACCGACTCCATGCAGATTGAGCCACCCCAAAGAATTCCATCTTCTGAGCATAGGTATATACATATGCAGATACATTCCTACCATTGAATAACTTCATCTCATGCTCAACTACTTGCAAAGCATTCATCACAACACTTTCTGTTTGAGCTGAAGCTTGTATCACCTGTTGTTGTTGTACCTGCATAAGCATATCTCAATTTTGCACCAAATGTTGCAAAACTTCACTGGAGAATGTATTCGAAGATTCTCCCATTTTATCTTTCCTTCTTTTGATGACCTTTCACGTTGGGTTCACCAATGTCGAAGGGGTTTTTGTCGAAAGGTCGAATCCACCAGGGATCAGAAGTAGAAGGAAGTAGAGATAGGAGATGAAAAAGAAGATAGAGAATACCGAAGTGGTAAATACTACAAAGAAAAATCACAATGAATTGAATCAATATGTATTGAAAGAACCTGGAATCTTCACACTACTCAGAAGCAATCTCCAAGCATTAGATCTCCTGGAGCTTCTTCATAGGACAAAACGTGCATAAAAATTACAGCTTCTTCTCTGCTACTCGAAACCCAAATCTGATGGCTCCGTCGGCTCCGAAAAGGGGTAAAACCACCAAGACACGTGCTTGAAACCCAAATCTGATGGCTTCGTTGGCTCTAAAAGGGGTGAAACCCCCAAGACACTTGGTCATGAATCTCGCAGAACACTCCTTATTCTTCTTTCACTTCAATCTGCAGTTTTTAGCCTATTTACAGTAATCGTGACGCACACAATTTCGTCAATTTGTCCCTTTTGTGAAAATCCCCTAATTGGCTGAAAAGGAAACTAGCTTTTTGCATACCATCCTAATCTAGAAGCTTTTTGCTAACTTTTTTGGATTGTTTCAATAAATAATATAAAAAATAGGCTAAAATTATCCAAAAATCTAGTATTTTTGGATAATCCATGCAACTCATACTAGTACTAATGGCTCAGATCACATTGACTCTCTAGATCAATAAAGAAGTCGAATGATGATGCATTCCATACTTTTTCACATTGTGTCCTCATAATATCACCACAGCGCCACCATCGCCTACTCTACACATCAATTGAATCATTCACAATTGTTAGAAAATAATAAAACTAAATAAAAAAAAGTGAATACCTAGCAGTCTTTAGCTACAAAATAAATAAATATGTTGGAACTCTATCCTAACCTTAATTTAATACGAGTGCGCACTCTAAACTCATAAACGTCTATTAATTTAAATATGTATTTTATGAAATCACCCACTATGGAATCACCCACTTGCACATTAAATTAACATGATGTAATGTGTCCACCTATTCGTTCATAGGACACGTCTTAGCAACCCTCAGGAAGAGAGTCTAGCAAGCTCCGCCCGGCACTCCCATGGAATGTTACACGGTTTGCAATCTAGGTCTTCCCGAGTCTGCCACGTAGCGGAAGTATTCTGGCCGTTCCCACTTAGGATCCGACCTGAATCAGGGTTCCCCTAATGGTCAAATTCCTAGAACGGCAGCTAGCGTCGAACTACTTTACATAGAAATGTCAGGGTCAAAGCAGATTCATGCTGCACTTGGTTCAAGGAGAATGGGAAACGAGAGGGATGCAAATCTCAACCTCTTTGTCCATAAGGCATAGTCTCATTCCGTTCCCCTAAAACAACATAAATTGGAATTCTAGTAACCTGAACTCTAGGTCAGCATTGCCTACTGTTCATTTCCTTCGAGAAAAGTTTCTTGCTGTCCATTTCGCTTGAGAAAAGTTCACGGCCAACTGGGACCACCCATCCATAGGATGGACCCAGGGCCACATCCACCGTACTTTCCTTAGGAATGCTTTAGTTATCTAATTATCTACCACATTTAGTTGGACATGCATAAAATAGCTTCCTTAATTAGCCAATTAGACACTGGCTCCTTCACGTAATCTTTGCACTGACATAGAAAAGCAGTGTCAACCAAGTTCATTTTTAAAAGTTGATCTTATTTATCTTTGGAAAACATCATATAATCCAGCCCGTAGGCTAATCCATAATCAGCCCGAAGACTATCCATAATCTGCCCGAAGGCAATCCAGCAATCCATAGGGATTACTAATCCAAGATTCTACCCATTGACTAGTATGCAGGCCTCAAGATCCAATCTCGAGTCGCGTTGGCCTCTTGTGCAGGTCTCGGAAGGCAAGGGATTTACGACCACAGCTCCCCCTGGCACCCAAGCGTCCTCCTACTATAGCGCCCAACATAGAGACCTCTCGCGATGGGTTTGGTCCACATTCCCGACGTGGCTAACAACCCCCTTGGTTAGGGTCAGGCAGACAGTCGGGGGTAACTGATGCTACCTCTCCCTTTAGGCCTTCAACCTGAAGCATTAGTTATCATTCCATCTTTAGTTCCTTGAGCAAACAATGCAAACACTGCTCCTAAACTGTTACAAGCACAATCAATCTAGTGGTTGTGTATTTGGCCAACTGCTAAGGAGTGAATCCTTCTCTCCGAATGCATCTAGCATTCGATCCGGGATCAATTGCGACTTGGCAAGATCCCCAAGGGTTTGTTTGTTTACCCTTTTGTCCTTGGGTTAGGGTCATACCCTATCAACCCAATTTAACCAACACCTTAGGTTTCTTAAGTTGAGACATTGAATCCTGGCAACCATGTCACTCTAACCTGATTGATCCTTTGCTTACTAGGCAAATACATAACTTCTGTTAACTTGGCAAACCAACCCAAGAAAGGTGATGTAATAGGATGTCTACTCATCCTCTTGCAGATTAGACTTGCTCTAGAACCTGCCAACCTTATACCGAGGAGTGGCAAATTTATCTTGTGGTTAAACCACAAAGCCGTGAGAGGTTACAAATTGTTGCACAAGTGTCGCACCTAACTCATGGGATCATTTCACCCATTGAACGGCATTTCATGGTCAAGGAATTATGTTTAGTCAACCTATTTGGGGTGTCTTCTTACCCAACCCAACCCTAATTGTACTAGGCTGACCTAGGGTTTCCAAACTCAATCGGAGTTTTAGCATTAGGTTGATAGATCCTTAGGGTAGAAACCCTAGGTCCTTGTTTACATGGGCATCCAATTGATCCAAACATTTCATGAATGTGGGTGGGACCTTTGAGTTTGAGAGTTTCGAATTGGCATCCAAGTACGATACTAGGTTGCATTTCTAACGTGCCAAGCCCTAGCTAGTACTTGAGGTCTTTATCATATCGACTATTTATGCCTATATGAATCCCAAACGGTTATAATATTACAAGTGATTTGGCTAAATTGAACTACTTGTCTTGTGACAAGGACTATCCTTTCCTAGAGATGCTCAACTTGTTCTAGAGGTGTAAATAATTGCAATATGGAATTCATTACTTTTAGGCAACTATAAGGATTGCAATAACCCTTCTCTTTCCTTGCTAAAGTCGTGACGATCGACAATTTGGAGAATAACTTACATAGGACCTACTAGGATTTACATCAAGGAACTATGCCTACAACCTTTTTTTCTAAGCATTTGAATTTCTTGCTTTGATAAGCCATGCAACCTTTCCTAAATGCAACTTTTGATGAATGAATTTTTTCGCATGACGAATATGTAACATGTAACCCTTTTCTAAATACAACATTGTTAATGAAGTTCATGTGACATGCAACCTTTAATCCATTCGACAAACATCTTTGCATGAAACGTGCAAGTCTATGGTCCCATTTCCATGCTATGCAACGGACATTAACAATTCTTTCCATGCGAGTCATAGCAAGATACGCTTGTTCTTTCATGGCCAAACAAAGATGCACTTAACAATTTTCATCTTTTTAATGCTAGGCAATATGCGTTTTAGGCTTGTCACTTTGAAATGCACGACAAGGCAACAAGCTACTAAGCTCGTGAAATGGATAGGTAATTTACATTCATAACATTGGAAATGCAAATAACCCAATTGCTTGTCATGCATTAATTTTAGTAAATCGTGCAACACTACAAGGGACTGGGGCAATAGCGACGCCGATTAGCGACGGCGTTTATCGGCGTCGCTATTGGCGTCGCTATATGCGTCGCTATTTGCGTCGCATTTGCGACGCAAATAGCGACGCATATAGCGACGCCGCAGGGAAAAAAAGCGCGGCCGAAACGAGAGCGCCGTTTTCATTTTGTTTTCTTCGCCTTTTGAGAGCGAGAGTGAGGGAGAGAGCCAAGGCTTTGTGAAAGAAGATGAGGAAGAGACTTGTTGCCGCCGCCGCCGCCACCGCCACCGCCACCGTCGTTGTTCGCGAAGGAGAGGAGGAGCCCTCGTTGCAAAGAGAAGCCGCCCACGCTCGCCATATCTCATTGGTGAGTCTCCCTCTCTCTTTCTTTTACTTGTTGAAGGTTTAAATCGTTCTCTTTTGTTTATTTAGGATAGGAAAAGAAAGAGAAGGAGAAGGAGAGGGAGAGAGAGGGAGAGAAAGAGAGGGAGAGGGAGAGAAAGAGAGTGAGAGTGCATTCTCTCTCTCTCTCTCTCCCTTTTGCTTGTTTAATGTTTAAATTACTTTCTTCTTTGCTTGTTTAGGAGAGGAAACGAGAGAGTAAGAGAGAAAGAGAGGGAGAGGGAGAGGGAAAGGGAAAGAAAGAGAAAGAGAAATAGAGGGAGAGGGAGAGGGAGGGGGAGGAAATAGGAGAGGGAGAGAAAGAAAAAGAGAGGGAGAAGGAGGGAGAGTGCATTCTCTCTCTCCCTCCCTCTCCCTTTTGCTTGTTTAATGTTTGAATCACTTTATTTTTTTCTTGTTTAGGAGAGGAAATGAGAGAGAAAGAGAGTGAGAGGGATAGGAAGGGGAAGGAAATGAGAGAGGGATAGAAAGAGAAAGAGAGGGAGAGTGCATTGTATCTCTCCCTCTCCCTTTTGCTTGGAGGATGTTTAAATCACTTTATTTTTTGCTTGTTTAGGAAATGAGAGAGAAAGAGAGATAGAGAGGGAGAGGGAGAAAAAGAGAGGGAGAGGGAGAGGGAGAGGGAGGGGGAGGGGAAGGAAATGAGAGAGGGAGAGAAAGAGGGAGGGGGAGGGAGAGGGAGCGAGGGAGCGAGGGAGAGGGAGAGGGAGAAAGAGGGAGAAAGAGGGAGAGGTAGGAGGAGGGAGGAAATGAGAGAGGGAGAGAAAGAGAACGAGAGGGTGAGGGAGAGGGTGAGAGAAAGAGAGGGAGAGGGTGAGGGAGAGGGAGAGGGAGAGGGAAGGGAATGAAATTTAAGATAATATACGTATCGATAATGGTATGCAATGTGCTTTGCATACGGCCACGTACTTCATCAAAATTAACCCAAAATTATTGTTATAGAAGTGGAGATCCCTTAAATTGAGTATAGGATAATTTCTCTCAGGTCTTATGACTATGAGTAGAATTGATTGAAATAAATTTTATTACTATAGTTGTAAAATTTCATAGATGGCGCGCATTAATTTTAAAATGGATTACTTATACTCAAAGCCGAGATATAACAAAAAATTATCTACCGGGACAAACAAATCGTTGAGCATGATACAAGGCCGAGATATAACATCGGAAAATCTCTCGACTACTATATACAATGCAAGGTTTATGGTCAACTTGCAAGTTGACGTACATCTCCAAAAAGCTATCCATTTAAGCCTCGTTTGCTGTAATGTAGATAAGATGGCAAACGAAGAAGATCCTATTGTTCAAGACCGTGAGTCGTATCTTAATCAGCGTGTCCCATGTCCTTGCTCTCAATGCAAGTTGGCAATTAGACGAAAACGCCGATTGTCTATAGAACACGTACGACGATTTGGCGAGTTTCAACCTGAGATTATTGATCAGGCGATTGCAGATTTTCAGCAAACGGTATTTTCAAGTTAGCATTTTTCATGCATTGTACTCTCAAGCTAATTGAAAACCATACACAATAAGATTGGGTCTTGTTGGCAAATTTTGTGTCCAGGGGGGTGATGTCTCGACCCAAGGGGGAGTGCACCCTTTGCGGCCAATTAGAAGAGTTCGTGGACGTGAGATGGATGGATGGCAGGAGCCAATAGACCACTCGCAAGGCCCATCTATATCGTCAATGCCAGAGGAGACAGACAACCTTCCCGACTTGCCTACAATCTTGGAGCCTGAGATGGAGGCAATGATCGATGCATTGATTCCCATGGATGTTGAGACATCTGACCCGCTTAGAGAGGAAGCATCCATACCATTATATGATGGGTGCCGAGTATCTCGGTTGAAGACATTGCTTGCACTCTTAAGTGTGCAAGCGAAATACGGTTGGAGCGATACGAGTGTGACTGAGTTATTCAGGTACCTTGCATACAGACTTCATTGTTTTTTTTAAAAACAGTATTATTGTAAATATGGATGGATTTTTCAAGGTGTTTTATGATGTTTTCAGGTTATTGAAATATCATATATTGCCACCTGCAAACACCATGCCTGAGTCTCGTGATGATGCACGACATGTTTTACGGAAGCTTGGCATGGACTACAATAACATCCATGCATGTATCAACGACTGCATATTGTTTCGAGATGAATACGAGACTATGGAGACATGTCCAAAGTGTGGTGCTCACAGGTATCGACAGGACTTGCAAGGGCAGACCATCCCTCAAAAAGTCCTCAGACACTTTCCGCTCATCCCCCGCATAAACCACATGTTTCGCACGTCTGCCATGGCAAGCTTGACAACGTGGCATGTGCAGAATAGGTCTACGGATGGAGTGCAACGAATATCAGCAGATTCGCGCGCATGGAGCCACATTGACTCTACCTTCCCAGGCTTTGCGCGAGAGCCAAGGAATCTTCGGCTCGGTCTCGCCATGGATGGTGTGAACCCATTCGGTCTGCGCTCGACTTCTTACAGTGTGTGGCCTATAGTGCTTGTCAACTACAACATTCCTCCATGGCTTTCTACGAAGAAAGGACATCTCATCCTTAGCTTGCTCGTCCCGGGCCGCTACAAAGTAAAAAATATGGACGTGTATCTTCGTCCATTAGTCGATGAGCTTAAGATTTTGTGGGAGGAGGGGGTCACGGTGCAAGATATGAGCAGGCGCGATGGTCGGCGGTCAGCCAACATTCGAGCCATTCTCATGTGGACGATGCATGACTTTCCGGGATTGGGAGAGTGCTCAGGTGAGCAGACCTTTGTTCACGCCGGTAATATCTATATTTTATTTCATTCAATCAAGTATTCACTAGGTCGTGGATCGCCTTGCAGGTCTCGTTACCTCAGGTTATCATGCATGTCCATTGTGTGGGCCACAGTTAGACTCCCGAAGGTCACGAACCATGAAGAAGATGGTATATCAAGGACACGCCACTTTCTTGCCGGAGGATCATGAACTCAGGGAAGGTTTTCTTGGACGACCTCCAGCACGTATGAACGCTGCAAGCTGGTACGAGCTGAAAATGGTAAACCCGGAATCACATCCAAATGGAATGCGACGGTTCTCAGTTTTCTACGAGTTGCCATATTGGACCCACTTACAGGTCAACCACTTGTTGGATCCCATGCATATTTTCAAAAATGTGGGCAGCTTGCTATGGGACCACATCACAGGAAAGAGAGACACTATAGGGTCACGAATGGATTTAAAGGAGGTAGGTAAGATGGAGGCGCTTTGGCCGCAGTCGAGTGCTGAAGGGGGAGTGCAGCTTCCTCGCGCTCCCTGGGTTTTGTCTACCAAAGAAGAGCGCATTGTGAAGCAAGTAATCAAGTCTATCCGCACTCCGACGGGTATGATGCGTTCTCTCAGGTCCGCATTTTCGAAAGATGACCAAATGTCTGGGCTAAAATCCCATGATTGGCATAAGATATGTCAGGTTTGTGAACAGAATGGATTTTAATAAGCGTGGACATTTTGAAATTTGAAAAGTGACCATTATTCTTAATGCTTTCTCATTTGTGGCAGTTTGTCCTACCGATCGCGATCGCGGGATGCCTAACTCCAGAAATTCGCGGGGCCATTTACAAGCTGTCGACTTTGGTGCAATGGATCTCACAGAAAGAGATTAAGACGTCCTCTATTGAATCCGCAAGGCGGGGAGCAGTTGAGACGGTCTGTCTCTTTGAGAAATACCTGCCCACTAGCATGCTCACGATACAAGTTCACCTTCTTGTGCATCTTGTGGACGAAGTGGAGATTGCCGGACCTGTCCATACGCAATGGATGTTCTTCCTGGAGCGCTTCATGAAAACCCTGAAAGGCTTTGTGCGACAACGAGCTCGTCCGAAAGGTAGCATGGCGGAGGGTTGGTTGGTGTCAGAGGCATTAGTGCATATCTCACAATGGCTACCAACGGTGGAACCAGACAATGAAATGCTATGGACGCTCAAGGACGATGACAGGCTGACTGGAGATGTGGTGGTTGGAAATGGGGTAGAAAAAAGAATGGATGCCTCAATGGAAGAGAAAGTGAATCGCTTTTGTATGTTGCACCATGCCTCCATGGAGACGTGGCTCGCCAAGTACCAGATTGCAAGGCAAGATCGAGAGGAAGCGCGAGCTGAATTCCGACGCAGTACGCGTCACCGACCGATTCGATATCCCGAAGGCATGGAGGAGATGCCGCGGTTTATGTCAACACGATGGTTGCATGGAGCCTTGATCGCAGCATCCAGCGAAGGGGCAGAGGTCTCAATGGAGGAGTGGGAGTTCTCGAGGGGATGTAGTCCAAAGGTAATGAGGGGTTTAGAATGTGTCGTATCTGAATTTGTTTGCTACATCTAATTTGAGTGCTTCAATGTGCAGTACAAAATATATAGTGCAGCGTGGTCGCGCGGACGGCATTTTCGGGTGGAGCGTATTGACAAAATGCGCTCCACAATGGACTGTGGTGTCATGGCAAGGTTTGAGCAAGAGAGCCGGCGACGAGCAACGGATCCGAACACGGTTGTGGATGAGATGGAGTATTTTGGGAATTTGCAAAGTATTATTACGGTGGATTACCGTAGCTTCTCCATGATAATATTCGATGTGCAGTGGTTCAAAGTGGTACTTGGAGGAGCTGGCGCAACGGTTCGACGAGGTCCATCTGGATTTCTCGAAATAGATTCCGAAAAAAAATGGATGGATTTGCGTGACACCTTTGTGTTGCCGGCACATTGTGAACAGGTAATCTTCTAGTCATTTGCTTGCTAATTGTAATACGACATGCTTTATGTCACAATGATTTGAAGACGGTTTGTAAGTGTTTGTGAACAGGTAATCTTCTATCCAAATCCCCGACAACCTCGATGGTGGTATGTTATACCTTCAACTCCTAGAGGTGCGAGAGTATACGATCAAAGCGATGTTCCAGGCATAGATGAAGAATATATGCAAATAGAGGGATCGAAATTACAAGGGGTGGAGGCCATCGCAAGCTTGGAGCCCGCATCGGCTAACAATGATGGAAATACAGAAGTCGTAGAATTTTTTGAGAACGAGGCAGACTCGTTCTTTTGTGGTGACATGTCTATCGACCTTCCAGTGTATGCAGAGTTATGTCAGGAGATTAACATGGGACCATAGAATACTTCATTCTTGGATAATTGTATTACTCAATTCGTTGTTTAGATCTTCCATAAAGGTAGATAAGATATGTATTTTAAGATGGATTTTTCAAAAATGATTTATATTAATGCGCTTTGTATAGTTTCAATTGCTTATTCTAACATTATTTTTTATCTCTGCAAGTATCTTTATTTTCAGGATGAGTCGAGGGATGAGCGATGAGGAGTTTCAGGAGATGATGGCACGTATGTCTCCAGATCAGCTCGCGAGATTCAGAGAGATAGCAGATCAGGAGCTGTCTCGTTCTTCGTCAGGGCGCTCTGCTAGATCAGCTTCAGTGCGATCAGATGCTTCAGCTTCGAGTAGACGATCTCGACGCTCGCGACTTGGGCCAGAGGGAGGGACTGCGACTGCAGGAGGATCAGGGGGGTGCTGCTGTGGAGACACGGATGCGGTGTCTCCGTCTCGTCGTTCAGCTAGAGCTCGGTCACCTCCAGGATTTGTCACACCTGTGGGGACGTCCACTCCAGTTACTCCGGCTTTTGCGCAGCCGTCGGCAGATGTCACGCCTTTTGGTGGCACTCCTTTTGGTGGCACCCCCTCTGGTGGCACTCCTTTTGGTGGCACCCCCTCTGGTGGCACTCCTTTTGGTGGCACCCCCTCTGGTGGCACCCCTTTCAGTGGCACTCCGGGAGAGGGTACCCCCGTCGGTACACCGGATGTTCAGGGGTCTCCTGGATATGCCCAGGAGCGTGGACGGAGATGGGAGAGGGCCCATACGAGGCACACTCCTAGGGATTATGGATACCTAGTGGATGGCAGGTCAGGAGCTATCATCATGAATGATGAGGGGAGGAGGGTGATAGCTCGCATGAGGGAGTTGTGCCAACAAGTTTTTCGGCACAACGTCCTGGATCATTGGAGGAACATACCGGAGGGGAGCAAGGAGTACATAGTAGCATCCTTGCATGAGGAGTTCCCGGTGCCAGCCGCAGTGGATAGATTCTCTACGGGCTGGATGATGGATTGCATGCGTGCATACATGTCACATAGACGATCCGACGCACGCAAGGCAATCAAGAGTGGGGCTCCAAAGCCCGAGTGGTTAGATGCAGAGGACTGGCGCCGACTGAGGGAGGAGGCTACAAATTCGCCAGGACATTGGAGTCAGCAGCGGGAGGCGGCGAGGGCACGAATCGAGGCCGGATCGGTACATCATCTTGGGAGTGGCGGCCACAGGACATATTTGGAGGACTTTGTAAGTTTCTCTTTTGTTTTGCTTATTTGTTTTTTTGAGATATTATTTGTACTGACAATCATATTTCTAACAGTTAGCATTTTGTTTTCTTTGCAGCACTCCATTACAAATCGTGATCCGCAAGGCCTTGAGACTCAATATGCAGAGAGGCACGGTCTCAGATCATTGATCGACCGATTGTACAGACGCGGCGGCCCAGTAAGTCTCTCATCTTTCATGTCCGTAGTTACCATGAGATATTTGAATGCATTATTGTATGGTGGATTGATATGTTGTTTCTTTTTCTACAGAATCCGTTTGATGCTCCTTTGCAGAGGGACGAGCTTTCGGGGGACGACGATTTGTAGCTCGCCCTCGGATCCTTAGCGCTCACATACCTTTAGTTTTTAGTCACCCGATCTATGTAGACATTTTCTATGTATTAGTGATATTGTTTTATGATTGTACCAATCGCATTTTATGTGATATCATGTATTTATTTCATCTATCAGTTTTATGATTTCAGTATAGATTCTTTTTGTTTGCAAACGCTTTGTATGCAGCAGTGCAGAAACTATTTTGTATGGCTCTCATACAGCACACAGTGCTATATGTGGCAGGGCAGCTTGCTGCCCTGCCACAAAATTTTTTTTTCCTCTGTTACCGTCGCTATTTGCGTCGCAAATTTACTGCAGGCATCGCTATTGTCGTCGCTATCAGCGTCGCAAATTCTCTGTAACCGTCGCTATATGCGTCGCTATTTGCGTCGCTATATGCGTCGCAAATAGCGACGCAAATTCTCTGCAAATAGCGACACAAATAGCAGGCATCGCTATTGTCGTCGCTATCAGCGTCGCAAATTCTCTGTAACCGTCGCTATATGCGTCGCTATTTGCGTCGCTATATGCGTCGCAAATGCGACGCATATAGCGACGCAAATAGCGACGCATATAGCGACGCAAATAGCGACGATTCCATGGCGTCGTCAATAACGACGCTTTTTGCGACGACGGGGGCAAATTTTGTTGTTTGTATTTTCGTCGCTTTAAACGTCGCTATAAGGTCTATATCTTGTAGTGCAAGTAGGCAAATTTACCCAAATGCATTTTAAATAGGCTAGGTGAATTAGAAACATGCATAAGTGCTTCCTTTCCATGAAAGTTATCGTGCATAGCTCATTTCTTATATGTGGGATTAAAATCATAAAACTTGGGCTTGTGGATCCATGGAGATGTCCACGTGTATGTTCGGGGAAGAACCCCCCATGGGTGCACCTTGCATCTTCTTGGGAGCCATCGTAGAGGTAGTGTGTTTATGGACTTTGCAGATTTCTTCTAGTCTTTATTCATGCTCTCTGAGACTGTCTATAGGTCGATATCTTCTCCCTTGCATAGGAATTGGAGCTTTACAAGCCCAGGTTTTAAAATCAGGGAGGGCACGTAAAAACAGGGCTTAAGGAAGCCCCTTGTGAAAGCTTCCAAGGAAGCCCCTTGTGAAAGATTCTATGCTCCTGAGTTAGAAGCTTACGTGGAAGAGGGAGGGGTAATGGAAGATTAACGACCCGGGGGGGGTAATTATGGCAATATGGTGGCGGGAGGTTGACCAGCAGCAACAGCGCTGCAATCGGTGGCAGGCTGGTGGCATATGAGGGCGGCGTCCTCACGGCAGCGACAGCATCTCCGGGCAGCATGGTGGCCTATTGCTTCTTCTCCTTGATTGTGCAGCACCCCAACCTCCTTTCTTTCTTTCCCTCGCTTTTCTAAGGGGTGTTTTTATAGTGCTAAGTGGGGGGGAGAGACTCCACACACGTGGAGCCCTCATGCTTCTCCCTTCTCCCTTATCCCCATGCACTCCACCTCTACAAGCTCCCCACACACCTCACTTGCTCTTCTCCTACTCCCTCTCCTCCAGTCATGCATTGGCTGGGGAAAGGGATAATTAGAAAAAAAAATTGCCTAAAATTTATCCAATTGCCCCTTCAAAACGGTGTTCTCCCGTGGCTTTGCAGTTTTAAACCCCAGCCTCAATTGCACAATGTGGAGGGCTCGTTTTTGCGTGTGCAGGGTATGGATTAAGCTGCCAATAATTACGATGTGGGAGATAGCCTTGCACATGTTTTTGCACGGGTGTGTGGTGATCAAAGCTCCTGAATATTTTGAGGGGAAATATTACATTCTCTCCCCCTTGGAGGAATCGAGATGTCCTCATCTCAAGAAGAACTGGGGATATTGTTGGTTGAGAGTACTTTCATCCGTCCAAGTGGCATCGTCCTCAGGATAATCTTTCCACTGGACGAGACATTCTCTCAAGGTTCTGGATCTCAATTGCCTCTCCCTAACATCAAAGATCTTGTCAGGCTGTAGCTCAAGGACTCCTTGGTGAGGCATTATAACTTATTGATAATCAAGTACATGGCTAAGATTAGGTACATACTTCTTCACTAGACTGATGTGGAATACATTATGAACCTTTAGGTTCTCAGGGAGTTGCAGTCTATAAGCATTGGGTCCTATGCACTTGAGAATCTTATAGGGCCCACAATACCTCGGGCTTAGCTTCTTGCATTCACCTAAGGATAGGGAACTCTTCTTTGGGCGTACGCGAATGAAGACCATGTCTCCTTCAGCGAAGGTTCTATCTTGATGTTTCAAATCCACGTATGCCTTTTGTCTATCTTTGGCAGCTTGGATGTCCTGTCTTATTGACTTCATTTGGTCATCCATATCTTCCAGCATCTGCCTTGAAGCTTCAACTCTTAGGGTTGGATCCGAGAAGTTTAAAGGACTTCGACACTCATGCCTATACAATGCTTGAAAATGGGTCATCTGAATGCTTTGTTGATAAGAAGCATTGTAGGCAAACTCAACCATTGGCAAGTATTGAATCCACCTTTTTAGTTCACGGTAGCAGTGTGCCCTTAGCATATCCTCAATGACTTGGTTGAATCGCTCCGTTTGGCCATCAGTTTGAGGATGGTAAGATGTACTAAAACAGAGTTAAGTCCCAATGCCTTCAAAGATAGCTCTCCAGAAGTGTGATGTGAAGAGAGAATCACGATCAATAATGATTCTTCTGGGAAACCCATGTAGCTTGAATATCTCCTTGATAAATAACCTTGCAATATCTGAGGCTTTATAGTGATTCCTTCCGCTGACAAGATGAATCCTAGATATTCAATCTGGCATTTGAAGAATGCACACTTCTTCATCTTGGCATAAAGCTTGTGTGCCCTCATTGTCTCAAGGACAATCCAAAGTTGGGGTTTATGGTCTTCTTCCTGTTTGGAGTAGACTAAGGTATCGTTGAAGAAGACAAGTACAAAGTCATCAAGATATGGCCTAAGATATACTACATTAACCTGTTGAAGGTGGCAAGTGCATTTGTCAGCCCGAATGACATGGCTAGGTACTCAAAGTGTCCATATCTTGTGTTCAATGCAGTCTTTGGGATATCTTCTTCCTTGATCCTTATTTGATAGTATCCAGGCCTGAGATCAATCTTGGAGAAGATCTTTGCACCTTGAAAACATTCAAGAAGTTCATCTATTCTTGGAATAGGGTACTTGTTCTTAATGGTTGATTGATTCAACGCTCTGTAATCAATACACAACCGAAGCGTTCCATCTTTCTTCTTCTGGAACAGCACTGGAGCTCCCCATGGTGAACTGATAGGATGGATGTAGCCTTGATCTAACAATTTCTTGAGTTGATCCTTCACCTCAATTGCTTCCGGGATGGACAATCTATATGGCCTCTTTGCAATTGGCGCAGCTCCTGGCACTAGCTTAATTTCATGGTAAACTTCCCTTTGAGGCAGAAGTTCTCTTAGCTCTTCATGGAATACGTCTCCGTACTCCTTTAGCCATGAAGGTTCTTCACTAGATTCCTTATTTTGATCTAGCTTATTAAGCTTAATCAAATAGACAGATAGTCCCTTTCTAACTCGTTTTATTATCTGAGATACTTTGGCCAATTGAATTTTTGGCTTTCTAGCCTCTCCTTGAGTTGTGACCAATTTCCCTTTAGAGTTTCGAAAGGAAACTTGACCCTTTCCACAAGGAATGTGAGCATCATTAGGTTTAAGCCAATCCATTCTGAGCAAACACTCATGGATACCTAGGTTCATGACCGTGAATCTCATTGAAGTCGCCTTTCCTCCCAAAAGGAGTTCCACATTACATTACATGTCCACTTCAGCTTTTAGCCAAGTGACCAAATCACTTTACTTCTTTATCAATATCACAGTCAAGACAGTCATTGATAAAAAGAAGTCTTATTTCATTCAAATGGGCATAGCCCTTTTGGATACAATATTTCCGGGGAAGATGGAACAAGCAAATACATGAATTCGAGGAGAATAAGATGTTCTTGCATTCAGCTATTGGAACTGAGTAATAGTATGGATTAGGGTCATGGATTTTCAGAAATCAATAGGTTATTGGAAGATTAGGGTATCTTTTCCATTGATATCCGTTCTTCTCATGACGTCCCAACACCTTGATCCTGTCGGCAGGGATTACTCGAGCCACTTGCTTGTAGACATACTTGTTTTGCTTAACCCTTCGATCTCCGACATGTAGGGTTGCATTTTTGTGCATCTCAACAAAGACGAACAGCTTCATGATCTTTAAGTCCACCATCCACTTGATCCTCTTCAAGTTGGTTTGAAGGTATGCAAGTCGATGGGCAGCTATGTAATAGATCCTTAAAGCACCCATCCATCTCCGTTCCATGTACAAGGGTAATGGATTGTAGATGTGGTCTAGGATATTCATCATATCGATCCTCTATCGATAGTCTGGGGCACGCATCGCGGTCATAAACATGACTTGGAACACCAAGAATCTGTTCCATGCTTCATGACTTTGCAAGTCAGCATTGATAAGTAAGTAAGGAGATGATCTTATCAGCAACATTCGCTCTACTTTTCCTTATCTTGAAAAACATTAGTTCCTCGTTGGTTTGCTCTGATACCAACTGTAACATGTCCACATGCTCATTCGTCGCAGGACACGTCTTAGCATCCCGTTGGGAAGAGAGTCTAGAAAGCTCCGCCCAGCACTCCTATGGAATGTTATGGGGTTTGCGATCTAGGTCTTTCCGAGTCTGGCACGTAGCAGAAGTATTCCGGTCGTTCCCACTTAGGATCAACCTGAATTAGGGTTTCCCTAATGGTCAAATTCCTAGAATGGTAGCTTAGCATTGGTGAACTAATTTACGCAAAAATGTGAGGGTCGAAGTGAATTCATGCTGCACTTGGTTGAAGGAGAATGGGAAATGAGAGGGATGCAAAGCTCAACCTCTCTGCCCATAAGGCATAGTCCCATTCCATTCCCCTAAAACAGCACAAATCGGGATTCTAGTAACCTAAACTCTAGGTCAGCATTGCCTACTGTTCATTTCCTTCGAGAAAAGTTTCTTGCTCTCCATTTCACTTAAGAAAAGTTCCCGGCCAACTGGGACCACCCATCCGTAGGATAGACCTAGGGTCACATCCACCGCACTTTCCTCAGGGTTGCTTTAGTTATCTAATTGCCTATCACATTTACTTGGACACGCATAAAACAACTTCCTTAATTAGCCAATTAGACACATGTTCCTTCATGCAATCTTAGCACTGACATAGAAAAGCAGTGTCAACCAAGTTCCTTTTCAAAATTTGATCTTATTTATCTTTGGAAAACATCATATAATCCAGTGCGTAGGCTAATGCATAATCCGGTGGAAGGCTATCCATAATCCACCCGAAAGCAATCCAGCAATCCACAAGGATTACTAATCCAAGATTCTGCCCATAGACTAGTATGCGGGCCTTGAGATCCAATCTCGAGTCGTGTTGGCCTCTTGTGTAGGTCTTCGAAGGCAAGGGATTTATGGTCATAGACTAGTATGCGGGCCTTGAGAGTCGTGTTGGCCTCTTGTGCAGGTGCCGAAAGGCAAGGGATTTATGGCCAGAGCCCTCTCAGACCCAAGCGTCCTCCTTCTCCAAGTAGCGCCCAACGGAGAGACCTCTCGCGACGGGTTCGGTCTACATTCCCGGCGCGGCTAACAATGCCCTTGGTTAAGATCAGGTAGATAGTCGCGAGTAATTAATGCTATCTCTCCCTTCACGCCTTCAACCTGAAGCATTAGTTATCATTCCATCTTTAGTTCCTTGATCAAACAATGCAAATAGTGCTCCTAAACTGTTACAAGCACAATCAATCTAGTGGTCATTTATTTGGCCAACTGCTAAGAAGTGAATTCTTCTCTCCGAATGCATCTAGCATTCGATCCGGGATCAATTGCGACTTGGCAAGATCCCCAAGGGTTTTTTGGTTTACCCTTTTGTCCTTGGGTTAGGGTCATGCCTTGTCAACCCAATTTAACCAATACCTTAGGTTTCTTAAGTTGAGACATTGAATCTTGGCGACCGCATCGCTCGAATCTGATTGATCCTTTGCTTACTAGGCAAATACATAACTTCCTCTAACTTGGCAAACTAGCCCAACAAAAGTGATGTAATAAGATGTCTACTCATCTACTTGCAAGTTAGACTTGTGCTAGAACTTGCCAACCTTATTCCGAGGAGTGGAAAATTTATCTTGTGGTTAAACCACAAAGTCGTGCGACGTTACAACTTGTTGCACAAGTGTTGCACCTAACTCATGGGATCATTTCACCCATTGAACGGCGTTTCCTGGTCAAGGAATTGTGTTTAGTCAAGATGTAGGATTTGGGATGTCTTCTTACCCAACCCAACCCTAATTGTACTAGGCCAATCCTAGGGTTTGGGTGGGACCTTTGGGTTTTAGGGTTTTGACTTGGCGTTTGAGTATGATACTAGGCTGCATTTCTAACGTGCCAAGCCCTATCTAGTACTTGAGGTGTTTATCATATCGACTAGTTATGCCTATACGAATCCCTAACGGTTATAATATTACAAGTGATTTAGCTAAATTGATCTACTTGTCTTGCGGCAAGGATGATCCTTTCCTAGAGATGCTCAACTTGTTCTAGAGGTGTAAATAATTGCAACATGTGATTCATTACTTTTAGGCAACTATAAGGATTGCAACAACCCTTCTCTTTCCTTGCTAAAGTCATGACGAACGACAATTTGGAGAATAACTTACATAGGACCTACTAGGATTTACATCAAGGAACTATGCCTACAACCTTTTTTTCTAAGCATTTGAATTTCATGCTTTGATAAGCCATGCAACCTTTCCTAAATGCAACTTTTGATGAATGAATTTTTTCGCATGACGAATATGTAACATGCAACCCTTTTCTAAATACAACATTGTTAATGAAGTTCATGTGACATGCAACCTTTAATCCGTTTGACAAACATCTTTGCATGCAAGGTGCAAGTCTATGGTCCCATTTCCATGCTATGCAACAGACAGTAACAATACTTTCCATGCAAGTCATAGCAAGATACGCTTGTTTTTTCATGGCCAAACAAAGATGCACTTAACAATTGTCATCTTTTTAATGCTAGGGAATATGCATTTTAGGCTTGTCACTTTGAAATGCACGGCAAGGCAACAAGCTACTAAGCTTGTAAAATGGATAGGTAATTTACATTCATAACATTGGAAATGCAAATAACCCAATTGCTTGTCATGCATTAATTTTAGTAAATCGTTCGAGTAGGCAATTTTTCCCAAATGCATTTTAACTAGGCTAGGTGAATTAGAAACATGCATAAGTGCTTCCTTTCCATGAAATTTATCGTGCATAGCTCATTTCTTATACGTGGGATTAAAATCGTAAAACTTGGGCTTGTGGATCCGTGGGGATGTCCACGTGTATGTTCGGGGAAGAACCTCGTGCGGGTGCGCCTTGCATATTCTTGGGAGCCATTGTAGGCGTAGTGTGTTTATGGACTCCGCGGATTCCTTCTAGTATTTATTCACACTCTCCGAGATTGCCTATAGGTCGATACCTTCTCCCTTGCATAGGAATTGGAGCTTTACGAGCCCGGGTTTTAAAATCGGGGAGGGCACGCAAAAACAGGGCTTAAGGAAGCCCCTTGTGAAAGCTTCCAAGGAAGCTTCTATGCTCCTGAGTTAGAATCTTACATGGAAGAGGGAGGGGTAATGGAAGATTAAAGATGGGAGGGAGGAAGGGTAATTATGGCGATATGGCGGCGGGAGGTTGACCAGTGGCAGCAGCGCTGCAATTGATGGCAGCTGGCGGCGTACGAGGGCGGCGTCATCACGACCGTGGTGTCTCCAGGCAACACAGTGGCCTATTGCTATCGTGCAGCACCCCAGCCTCCTTTCTTGCTTTCCCTCCCTTTGCTAAGGGGTGTTTTTATATTGCTAAGGTGGGGGGGGGGGGGGGGGGAAGAGACTCCACACATGTGGAGCCCTCATGCTTCTCCCTTCTCCCCATGCACTCCACCTCTACAAGCTCTCCACACACCTCACTTGCTCTTCTCCTACTCCCTCTCCTCCAGCCATGCACCGGTTGGGGGAAGGGATAACTAGAAAAAAGAACTTCCTAAAATTTATCCAATTGCCCCTTCAGAAAGGGTGTTCTCCTGCGGCTTTGCGGTCTTAAACCCCGGCCTCAATTGCACAATGCGGAGGGCTCATTTTTTCGCGTGCGGGGTACGGATTTAGCTTCCAATAATTATGATGTGGGAGATAACCTTGCACAGGTTTTTGCGCGGGCGTGCGGTGATCAAAGCTCCTTAATATTTTGAGCGAAAATATTACATTCGCTCCCCCTTTGGAGGAATTGAGATGTCCTCATCTCGAGAAGAACTAGGGATATTGTTGGTTGAGAGTACTTTCATGCATCCAAGTGGCATCATCCTCGGGATAATCTTTCCACTGGATGAGACATTCTCTCAAGGTTCTAGATCTCAATTGCCTCTCCCTAAAATCTAAGATCTTGTTAGGCCGTAGCTCAAGGACTCCTTGGCTAGGCATTACAACTTATTGATCATCAAGTATATGGCTAGGATTAGGTACATACTTCTTCACTAGACTGATGTGGAATACATTATGAACCTTTAGGTTCTCAGGGATTTGCAGTCTATAAGCATTGGGTCCTAGGCACTTGAGAATCTTGTAGGGCCCACAATACGTCGGACTTAGCGTCTTGCATTCACCTAAGGATAGGAAACTCTTCTTTGGGTGTACACGAATGAAGACAATGTCTCCTTCAGCGAAGGTTCTATCTTGACGTTTCAAATCCACTTATGCCTTCTGTCTAATCCTTGGTGGCTTGGATGTCCTATCTTATTGACTTCATTTGGTCATCCATATCTTCCAGCATCTGCCTTGAAGCTTCAACTCTTACGGTTGGATCCGAGAAGGTTAAAGGACTTCGACAGTCATGCCCATACAATGCTTGAAAAGGGGTCATCTGAATGCTTTGTTGATAAAAAGCATTGTAGGCAAACTCAACCATTGGCAAGTATTGAATAAACCTTTTTGGTTCACGGCAGCAGTATGCCCTTAGCATATCCTCAATGACTTGGTTGACTCACTCCGTTTGGCCATCAGTTTGGTGCTGATACCAAACTTTGCTTTAGACTATCAAAGCTAGATTGTTCAGTAGGTGACCATACAATTGATGTTTGCTTGTTTAGTAGGTCACCATACAGTTGATGTTTGCTTCTTTTTAGGTCCATCAGAGGCGCTGTAGTCAAAGCATAGTTTTTGATAAATATCATGTACCATCCTGTCAATCCAAGAAAATTGCGTATTTCTTTGATAGTTTTTGCTATTCGCCATTCCACAACATCTGTGACTTTGGCCGGATCCATTGAGATTCCTTCCGTTGACACGATAAATCCTAGATATTCAATCTAACGTTAGAAGAATGCACACTTCTTTATCTTGGCATAAAGCTTGTGTACCCTCATTGTCTCAAGGACAATTTGAAGTTGGGGTTCATGGTCTTCCTCCTATTTGGAGTATACTAAGGTATCATCGAAGAAGACGAGTACAAAGTCGTCAAGATATGGCCTAAAGATATCCTGCATTAACCTGTTGAAGGTGGCAGGTGCATTTGTCAGCCCGAACGACATGACTAGGAACTCAAAGTGTCCATATCTTATGTTCAATGCCGTCTTTGGGATATCTTCTTCCTTAATCCTTATCTGATAGTATCCACGCCTGAGATCAATCTTGGAGAAGATCTTTGCACCTTGAAGATGTTCAAGAAGTTCATATATTCTTGGAATAGGGTACTTGTTCTTAATGGTTGATTGATTCAACCCTCTGTAATCAATACACAGCCGAAGCGTTCCATCTTTCTTCTTCTAGAACAGCATTGGAGCTCCCCATGGTGAACTGCTAGGATGTATGTAGCCCTGATCTAACAGCTGCTTGAGTTTCTCCTTTAGCTCAATTGCTTTTGGGATGGACAATCATTATGGCTTCTTTGCAATTGGTGCAGCTCCTGGAACTAGCTTAATTTCATGGCAAACTTTCCTTTGAGACGGAAGTTCTGTCAACTCTTCAAGGAATATGTCTACGTACTCCTTTAGCCATAAAGGTTCTTCATTAGACTCCTAATTCTAATCTATCTTATTAAGCTTAATCAAATAGACAGATAGTCCCTTTCTAACTCCCTTGATTATCCGAGATGCTTTGGCCAATTGAATTATTGTCCTTACAACCTCTCCTTGAGTTGTGATCAATTCCCCTTCAGAGTTTTGAAAAGAAACTTGACCCTTTCCACAACGAATGTGAGCATCATTAGGTTTAAGCCAATCCATTCCGAGTAAACACTCATGGATACCTAGGTTCATGACCCTGAATCTCACTAAAGTTGACTTTCCTCCCAAAAAGAATTCCACATTACATTACATGTCCACTTCAGCTTTTAGCCAAGTGACCAAATCACTTTACTTCTTTATCAATATTCACAGTCAAGATAGTCATTGATAAAAAGAAGTCTTATTTCATTCAAATGGGCATAGCCCTTTTGGATAAAATATTTTCAGGGAAGATGGAACAAGAAGATACATTAATTCTAGGAGAATAAGATGTTCTTGCATTCAGCTATTGGAACTGAGTAATAGTATGGATTGGGGTCATGGATTCTCAAGAATCAATAGGTCATTGGAAGATTAGGGTATCTTTTCCTTTGATATCCATTCTTCTCATGATGTCCCAACACCTTGATCTCGTCGGCAGGGATTACTCGAGTCGCTTCCTTGTAGACATACTTGTTCTGCTTAACCCTTTGACCTCCGACATGTAGGGTTGCATTTGCATGCGCCTCAACAAAGATGAACAGCTTCATGATCTTTAAGTCCTCCATCCACTTGATCCTCTTCAAGTTGGTTCGAAGGTACGCAAGTTAGTGGGAAGCTATGTAATAGATCCCTGAAACACCCATCCATCTCTGTTCCATGTACAAGGGTAATGGATTGTAGATGTGGTCTAGGATATTCATCATATTGATCCTCTGTCGATAGTTGGAGGCATGCATCGCGGTCATAAACATGACCTGGAACACCAAGAATCTGTTCCATGCTTCATGACTTTGCAAGTCAACATTGATAAGTAAGTAAGGAGACGATCTTATCAGCAACATTCGCTCTACTTTTCCTTATCTTGAAAAACATTAGTTCCTCGTTGGTTCGCTCTGATACCAACTGTAACGTGTCGACCTGTTCGTTCGCAGGACACGTCTTAGCAGCTCGTTGGGAAGAGAGTCTAGAAAGCTCTGCCTGGCAGTCCCATGGAATGTTACGGGGTTCGCAATCTAGGTCTTCCCGAGTCTGGCACGTAGCGGAAGTATTCTGGTTGTTCCCACTTAGGATCGACCTGAATCAGGGTCTCCCTAATGATCAAATTCCTAGAATGGCAGCTAGCATCGAGCCCCAGGCGAACTACTTTACGCAGAAACATCAGGGGTCGAAGCAAATTCATGCTGCACTTGGTTCAAGGAGAATGGGAAACGAGAGGGATGCAAAGCTCAACCTCTCTGCCCATAAGGCATAGTCCCATTCCGTTCCCCTAAAATAGCACAAATCAGGATTCTAGTAACCTAAACTCTAGGTCAGCTTTGCCTGCTGTTCATTTCCTTCGAGAAAAGTTTCTTGTTGTCCATTTCACTTGAGAAAAGTTTCCGGCCAACCGGAACCACCCACCTGTAGGACGGACCTAGGGCCACATCCATTGCACTTTCCTCAAGGTTGCTTTTTTGTCTAATTACTTACCACATTTAGTTGGACACGCATAAAATAGCTTTCTTAATTTGCCAATTAGACACCTGTTCCTTCACGTAATCTTAGCACTGACATACAAAAGTAGTGTCAACCAAGTTCCTTTTCAAAAGTTGATCGTATTTATCTTTGAAAAACATCATATAATCTAGCTCGTAGGCTAATCTATAATCTGCCCGAAGGCTATCCATATTCCACCTGAAGGCAATCCAACAATCCACAGGGATTACTAATTCAAGATTTCGCCCATAGACTAGTATGCGGGCCTCGAGATCCAATCCCGAGCCATGTTGGCCTCTTGTGCAGATCCCAAAAGGCAAGGGATTTATGGCCATAGACTAGTATGCGGGCCTCGAGAGTCATGTTGGCCTCTTGTGCAGGTCTCGAAAGGCAAGGGATTTACGACCAGAGCCCCCTGGCACCCAAGCATCCTCCTACTCCAAGTAGCGCCAAACGGAGAGACCTTTTGCGGCGGGTTCGGTCCATGTTCCCGACGCGGCTAACAACCCCCTTGGTTAGGGTCAGGTAGACAATCGGGGGTAACTGATGCTGCCTCTCCCTTCAGGCTTTCAACCTAAAGAATTAATTATCTTTCCATCTTTAGTTCCTTGATCAAACAATGCAAAGAGTGCTCCTAAACTGTTACAAGCACAATCAATCTAGTGGTCATTTATTTGGCCAACTGCTAAGGAGTGAATCCTTCTCTTCGAATGCATCCAGCATTCGATCCGGGATCAATTGCGACTTGGCAAGATCCCTAAGGGTTTGTTTGTTTACCCTTTTTTCCTTGGGTTAGGGTCATACCCTGTCAACCCAATTTAACCAACACCTTAGGTTTCTTAAGTTGAGACATTGAATCCTCGCGACCACATCACTCTAACCTGATTGATCCTTTACTTACTAGGCATTCTGAGTAGTGGAAAATTTATATTGTGGTTAAATCACAAAGCCGTGCGACGTTGCAACTTGTTGCACAAGTGTCGCATCTAACTCATGGGATCATTTCACCCATTGCACGGTGTTTCCTGGTCAAGGAATTATGTTTAGTCAAGATGTAGGGTTTGGGGTGTCTTCTTACCCAACCCAACCCTAATTGTACTAGGCCGACAACGTTCGGTCATAGGGTTTCCAAACTCAATCCGAGTTTTAGCATTAGGTTGATCGATTCTTAGGGTAGAAACCCTAGATCATTGTTTACATGGGCGTCCAATTGACCCAAACATTCGGTGAATGTGGGTGGGACCTTTGAGTTTGAGGGTTTCGACATGGAGTCTGAGTACGATACTAGGCTGCATTTCTAGCGTGCCAAGCCCTAGCTAGTACTTGATGTGTTTATCGTATCGACTAGTTATGCCTATACGAATCCCTAACGTGTATAATATTACAAGTGATTTAGCTAAATTAATCTACTTGTCTTGAGACAAGGACGATCCTTTCCTAGAGATGCTCAACTTGTTCTAGAGGTGTAAATAATTGCAACATGCGATTCATTACTTTTAGGCAACTATAAGGATTGCAATAACCCTTTCTTTCCTTGCTAAAGTCATGACGAACGAAAATTTGGAGAATAACTTACATAGGACCTACTAGGATTTACATCAAGGAACTATGCCTACAACCGTTCTTTCTAAGCATTTGAATTTCATGCTTTGATAAGCCATGCAACCTTTCCTAAATGCAAGTTTTGATGAATGAATTTTCTCGCATGATGAATATGTAACATGCAACCCTTTTATAAATACAACAAGGTTAATGAAGTTCATGTGACATGCAACCTTTAATCCATTCGACAAACATCTTTGCATACAGCGTGCAAGTCTATGGTCCCATTTCCATGCTTGCAACGGACATTAACAATTCTTTCCATGCGAGTCATAGCAAGATACGCTTGTTCTTTCACGGCCAAACAAAGATGCACTTAACAATTTTCATGTTTTTAATGCTAGGAAATATGCGTTTTAGGCTTGTCACTTTGAAATGCACGGCAAGGCAACAAGCTACTAAGCTCATAAAATGGATAGGTAATTTACATTTATAACATTGGAAATGCAAATAATCCAATTGCTTGTCATGCATTAATTTTAGTAAATTGTTCGAGTAGGCAATTTTCCCCAAATGCATTTTAAATAGGCTAGGTGAATTAGAAACATGCATAAGTGCTTCCTTTCCATGAAAGTTATCGTGCATAGCTCATTTCTTATACATGGGATTAAAATCATAAAACCAGGGCTTGTGGATCCGTGGGGATGTCCACGTGTATGTTCGGGGAAGAACCTCCCGCGGGTGCGCCTTGCATCTTCTTGGGAGCCATCGTAGATGTAGTGTGTTTATGGACTCTGGGGATTCCTTCTAGTCTTTATTCATGCTCTTCGAGACTGCCTATAGGTCGATACCTTCTCCCTTGCATAGCATTTGGAGGTCTATGAGCCCGGGTTTTAAAACCAGGGAGGGCACGTAAAAATAGGGCTTAAGGAAGCCCCTTGTGAAAGCTTCCAAGGGAAGCTTCTATGCTCTTGAGTTAGAAGCTTACGTGGAATAGGGAGGGGTATTGGAAGATTAACTTGGGGGGGGGGGGGGGTAATTATGGTAATATGGTGGCAGGACGTTGACCAGCGGTAGGAGCGTTGCAATCGGTGGCAGCTGGCAGCGTATGCGGGCGGCGTCCTCATAGTGGCAGCATCTCCAGGTAGCATGGTGGCCTATTTCTTCTTCTCCCCAATCATGCAGCACCCCAGCCTCTTTTCTTCCTTTCCCTCCCTTTGCTAAGGGGTTTTTTTTATAGTGCTAAGGGGGGCGGGGGGGGGGAGGGGGAGACTCCACACACGTGAAGCCCTCATGCTTCTCCCTTCTTCCCATGCACTCCACCTCTACAAGCTCCCCACACACCTCACTCGCTCTTCTCCTACTCCCTCTCCTCCAGCATGCATCGGCTAGGGGAAGGGATAATTAGAAAAAAAAAATTCCTAAAATTTATCCAATTGCCCCTTCAAAAAGGGTGTTCTCCCGCGGCTTTGCATTCTTAAACTCTGACCTCGGTTGCACAATGTGGAGGGCTCATTTTTGCACGTGCAAGGTACGGATTAAGCTGCCAATAATTACGATGTGGGAGATAACCTTGCATAGGTTTTTGCACAGGCGTGCGGTGATCAAAGCTTGTTAATATTTTGAGCGGAAATATTGCACATGATGCTCGAAAAGGGAGGCCTCTGCATTAATGTTTTGCATAAGGAATCCACCTTGTGTACGAGCCCTGGCAAATAAATATAATTTTACAAAATCTGCTGCAAAACCTCATGGAATCCACCGTGAAATATGCCTCCTGGCATCATTATATGTAAGATAGATTGACTCTATAGCTTAAAAATGCATGATTGCTACTCAAAATTCGTTCTTTGCTTTTATTATAATAGATGGCATTATGTTGTGGTAGTTTGGTTGTTTTAGACCAAAATCTCGATAATTTTAGCAAAGATTTTATAATGAATCTTGATGTTTGGTTCAATGAGGACATTATTGCAATCCTAAAGGTTAGATCATCATGTACGCTACATCATGTGAGAAGGGATTTACACAATGAAGATACTGAACTACCATGCTCATTTATGTTCCAACTTAATAACAAACGAGTAAGTTTTTATATCATATTATATCCACTTATGTGTATATATGATTCCACTTCTTAATTATTAAATATTTGTAAAATATTTTTTGTAGATATTGTATATAAGTCTCTATCCTTGTGCATTTTTCTATATTGAGCTCACATACACTTATATACACTTTTATGCACTTGCATGTACTTCGATTCACTCCTATGTACTTTTGTGTAGTGTACACTTGTGTGTGCTTGAGGACACATGCACTTATACTAACATATAGCTTCACCTTAGTACACTATCCCTAGATCAAGCATTACATGAACACGTATCCTACCACACATGCATACTGCAACCGCATAAATGCATGGGAACTAGTGTGCATGACTATAGCACTAGCCTAGTACATCCCCATGCACTAGTATGCATGACTATAGCACTAGCCTTGTACACTCCCACACACTAGCACAACATCATGACAATTTCGTACACACCACACCCTCTCTACTATCCTTGTGCATAACACACATGCATAGAGTGCTTGCATAACGTACTAGTACACTGCACTAGCATACACATGGTGATGGGACCTAAAATGGGCCGGCACTGGCAAAGGCACTAGCTCGACCTCATGCCCTCAACAGACAACCCCGCCACACCACACAGCCTTGCGGGCCAGGAGCATCTGTCGAGGGAGACACTATCCTAAACACTAATTATTATGCATTTATAGTCTGTAATCCAATGGATGTTCCCTTTCCCCATCTCCTCAAAGGGAGATTATACATATATCTGATAAAACTACAAGTAGAGGGAGGGAGACTACGATGAAACAAGCACAATATTTTTTTTTGGGATCTCAAGTCAACTTCTCCTCCATTATTCTCCAACCATTCCTCCAACAGTCTACCCACACTAAAAATGGTATCCTCCAAGATAAACACCCCAAACTTAAGGATACTTTACATACAACAATATGATAAGGCTTAGACTATGCCTTAGACTTTGGCTTATTTCTCAACACCCCCCCTCAAGATCAGAATGAGCTTGCAAAGATAATACTCCAAGTGCACTCCTGAAGTACTCAAACTTATCTTTACCTAATGCTTTGGTAAAGATATCAGCAACTTGGTCATTGGTCTTCACATGGACCAAGTCAATCTCTCCATCAATGACTTTTTCTCTAATGAAATGATAGTGCACTTCTATGTGTTTTGTTCTTGCATGGTAGACTAGGTTCTTTGCCAACATAATGCTACTAACATTGTCACAATACATAATGACTCCACCATCAATCTTTATCCCCATGTCATATAGGATCAATCTCAGCCATGTTTGCTCACATGTTGCCAATGCAATGCCTCTATACTCTGCTTCAGTGCTTGATAAAGCAACTGTAGGTTTCTTCTTACTGCTCCAACTTACCATGGTTAATCCAAATGAGAATGCATAGCCACTAGTAGATCTTCTATCCATAGAGCTACCTGCCTACTCTGGTCTATGCAATGCGCTTGGTTCTGGGCAACGAAATGCCGTAAGACCTTTGGTGACATTTCCTTTGAGGAGTTGAAGATATTTATTGACGATTTAGGGATAGCCACATCATGAGAGAAAGGCAATTGGTTATTTTACAAAAATGTTTTGAGCGATACATACAATTTTTCATGGCTCTCAATCTGAGGAATTGTGTACAACACGGAAAAACGATGCTAAGGAAAATGCCAGTTTCCTATTAGAGCAAATAGTATGTTGATTTGGTCCGCCAAAAGAAATAGTATCGGATCGGGGGACTCATTTTCTGAACAAAGTGATTAAAATCCTGACTGAGGCTTGGCACATCAAGCACAATAAAACAACCCCCTATAATCCACAAGCCAATGGGTAGGTCAAGAGTACCAAGAAGCATCTTGTGGGCATTTTGTCTAAGGTAGTATCGGAAAAGAAATGAGATTGGGACAAAAAGTTGTATGTGGCAGTGTGGGCATACAATACGACGTTCAAACAAGCTACTGGTCACACCCCATTCAAGCTAGTATATGGAGAGGAGTGTGTCCTAACTCTAGAGATTGAGTTGTTGACGACAAGATTTGCGATCAATCATTCTTTGGGTGACGGGGATGCCCTCTTTGAGCACTTAATGACTCTGGTACACCTCGATAAGATTAAATTGTAGAGCTTGCTACATCAGGAGGTGACCAAGTGTCAGATGAAGCAGCTCCATAACCTAAAAGCAAAGAAATACACTTTTAAGAAAGGACAGCTAGTGTTGTACTATGATGCGCATAGAGAATTATTTCCATGAAAGCTGGAGCCCAAATGGGATGGTCCTTATAGGATTGTCAAGAGATCAGGAAGAATAAATCCATGGCATTATTGGAAGATCTTGAGGGTTTGGAGTTTAAGAATAAGGTTAATCTTAATAAGATTAAAACTTATTATTTCTCACTGCACTAATGACATAAGTGCCTTGTAGGTCTATGCACGATTGATTAGACATCTGCAAGGAAACATCGATAGAGGTTGATGGATTGACTGATCCCTTATTTGGAGCAGCCATACTTAGAGTAGCGATATCATCAAGGAAAGCTCATATGGTGGAGTAAAGGCTAAGTGATTGAGCAAGACTACGAGACATTCGTTTGGGAGATTAAGGTCTTCTCTCATCACTATTTGAAGATTTTGACGAGCATCCCTATAGTATTTAATAATGAAGGTGGGATGGAGCCGTCATTTCATCCTCTCAATATGTTGAATTTGACTATCATAATTACGAATAGGGGAGTTCTGGATGGTGATTGTGTAAACCCATTGTGGACGTACACATTATATTTTGATGGGGTGTCCAGGGGCCCTAATAGAAAAGGGAGTATTGGAGTAGTTATCCAAGATCCCCAACGTAGAGTTACAATAAAATTAGCTGCTTATATTGGGGTAGGATTCACTAACAACATGGCTGAGTATAAAGCCTTAATTATGGGACTAAATATTGCCAAGAAAGGTGGTATTTGGTAGTTGTTAGTAAAAGGGGATTCCCAACTAATCTTAAATCAACTTAATGAGAAATATATAGTCCGAAATCCTATCCTTCATATGTATCATCGAATTGCTATAACCCTACTTGATGAATTGGAGAGCGTATCTCTTCAGCTGATACCATGTTCTTGGAATCAGTTTGTGGATTCACTAGCCAATTTTGCTTATGAAGAGGACCTCTTCTTCAACTGTGGTCGTCGTTCAGATGTTGCTCTTGATAATGAGACAGGACCTAGTTGTTTGTGGGGAATGTTATCAGACCATGCGTTATATGGTAGGCAACGGTTGATATGGGTAATGCGAAGAGTAGTCGAGACCCATCTACCACTATTATCCTGGACCCATAGGTTGGTTAGACGACATGTTATGCGTACACCTCTTGCTATATATGCAAGAGGTATGTGTCACAACTTGATGCATTTAGTTTAGGGCTAAGAGCCCTATTTTTCCCCTTGGAATAGAGCGTATTTTTGTATATGTGTCTTCTTCCAAGGAGGGATCTATATGAGATGGTTTGTTTGATTTCTTGAGGCCAAGAGGGCCAGTTGTTTTAAGATTTTAATGTTTGATTTCTTTAGGACAAGAGGGCAAGTTAGTTTGCAGTACAAATGTGCTATTTCTTTAGGCCAAGAGGGCCCTATATTTGTTTGGTACAGGTACGTTTTGCTTCTTGTGGCCATTCCGGGTGGTTTTGTCCCCTTTCAAGTTCTTTTTTCCTTAAGAAAATAACGATACATGTGTACGGGGGTACTTTCTTTTTGTTTATTGGGGACTGGCAATCAAGGCATGACGTCCTAGGATTAGGTTCGGTATGTCTGTGGGAGATCTGAGTAGTCATTGCCTCCTGCAAAGGCATTGTCAGGCACTAAAAGACATGTTTTTGAAGATAATCTTAGTGACCCTGTTCTGCTAGCCTATTAGGCGACCGTTCTAGGAGTTAGTATGAGAGGCAGTTAGAGAAGCCTACTAAATTGATGATATAAAGAAGCAAACCCTAAATATCTGAGACAAAATCTATGAATATACGAAGGTGTGTAAAAAGGGGTCTAACCCCTGATAAAATAAAGATAGAAAAGGAAAAAAAGAAAAATCGTTGAGCAGTTGTTTATCACCTTGCGAAGGCTTGGTAGGTTCCTAGGGATGAGATAAGACCCGGGGCCTCGGGGCCAATGCCTTGACTTCCTAGGGATGGCAACTAGGTGAAAATCAAAGAAAATAAAAGAAGGTTGGAGAGAAAATAAAAGTACGGTTTAGAAAAGGATTAAGTGTCGCCTTGCGAGGGCTTGGTAGATTCTTAGGTACCAAGATAGGACCTGAGGCCAATGCCTTGTTCTTCTTGTGTAGCATTCCCCCCCGCCCTCTCCCCCCCGTGTGCCCATGCCTCCTCCCATAGAAACTCCCCCTCTCTTTTTATCTTTTTCAAAACTTTTTCTCTCTCCCTCAAACTTCTATGCTCCTGAGTTAGAAGCTTACATGGAATAGGGAGGGGTATTGGAAGATTAACTGGGGTGGGGGGGGGGGGTAATTATGGTGATATGGTGGAGGGAGGTTGACCAGCGGTAGGAGTGCTGCAATCGGTGGCAGCTAGCAGCGTATGTGGGCGGCGTCCTCACGGTGGCAGCATCTCCAGGCAGCATGGTGGCCTATTTCTTCTTCTCCCCAATCATGCAGCACCCCAGCCTCTTTTCTTCCTTTCCCTCCCTTTGCTAAGGGGTTTTTTTTTTAGTGCTAATGTCAAGAATCGCGTGGTGGAGGGGGTTGCTGAAGATGTTGCGCCGAACACACACAGAATGCACAAGGAGAAGCTCACTCAAGAGACAAGAAGAGAGATGGAGGCCAAAACGTTTTCTTGCTGATTTCTTCTTCTTCTTCCACACTCTTTACAATGTATACAAAGTATAGATAAGATACAACATAAAAGGAAAGTGGCCTACTAAGTCAAACAATGCATAACCGACTACACTAGTCGACTGGCGCTATAACTATGCCAGCTGTAAATAGGTGTAATGACCTGAATATAATAAGTAATGAGTCAGTGGCCATGTGAGATGCATAATGACCACCGACGTGCTAGGTGTAGACATGTGGATCCATCTAACCAGGCGGTCCATCATCAATGTCCGCATGTATTGAGCTTGTCATCTCAACACTCCCCCTCAAGCTCAACTGCATCTCTGCAACTCCAAGTAAGCTTCGAAACTTTTGAAGCTTCTCTGTACCAAATGCCTTCGTGAAGGTGTCAGCTATCTGATCCTGTGTGCTGACATACACCAAGTCAATCTCACCTGCTAGTACCTTCTCTCTCACAAAGTGGTAGTGTACATCAATATGTTTTGTCCTGGCATGGAACACAGGGTTCCTAGCCAACTGTATACTGCTCATGTTGTCACAATAAATGACAAGTGGACCTTCCACTTGCACATCCAAATCAGCCAATAGCTTTTGCAGCCATACTACCTCACATGCTGCAACAGCAGCACCTCTATACTCAACCTCTGTACTCGACAAAGCAACTGTAGATTGCTTTTTGCTGCTCCATGCAACTGCTACACTACCAAGAGAGAACATGTATCCACTGGTAGATCTTCTATCAGACATACTACCAACCTAATCTGCATCTGTGTATCCAAACACCTGTACATCTGTACCTGCCTCATAGAAAAGTCCGTAATGTAATGTGGACTTCACATATCTCAATATGCGTCTAACTGCATCCAAATGTGGCTTTCTAGGTACTTGCATAAACTGACTCACAAGACCAACAGCGTAGCTCAAGTCTAGCCTTGTAATGGTCATGTAGATCAAACTCCCCACTATCCTCCTGAACATAGTAGGGTCTTCTATCTCATCGCCAACATCAGCACTCAACTTTACATTCTGCTCCAACGGGACTGTAAGTGGTTTGCATGAAGTCATACCATACTTGGACAACATATCCAAGCCATACTGTTTTTGGGACAGCCATATACCATCATCACTTCTGATCACCTCAATGCCAAGGAAGTACCTTAGCTCACCTAAATCCTTCATCTCAAACTTCATCTTCAAACAGCCCTTGACTTCAGCAATCCCACTATCACTATCACCTGTAATAATCAAGTCATCCACATAGATGACTATGATGACCAAACCTTCTTCTCCCTTTCTCACATAAAGTGAGTGATCAGCATCAGAAACATAAAAGCCAATATTGACAAGATACTCTCTGATCTTGTCAGACCATGCTCTAGGTGCTTGCTTGAGCCCATAGAGTGCCTTCTTCAACCTGCACACATACATGGGATGCTCTAAATCTTCATAACCTGCTAGCTGATCCATATACACTTCTTCCTGCAAATCACCATGCAAGAAGGCATTCTTTACATCCATTTGCTGCAACCTCCAACCTTTGGCTGCTGCCAAAGCAATCACACATCTGACAATTGCCATCCTAGCAACTGGACTGAAGGTTTCATCATAATCTATGCCATATGTCTGGGCATAGCCTTTTGCAACCAGCCTAGCTTTGTACCTACTAATAGAACCATCTGCATTGTGCTTAATCTTATAAACCCACTTACATCCAATAGCTTTCTTTCCCTTCGGCAATGATACTAGATCCCAAGTCTTATTGGCCTCTAATGCAGTCATCTCCTCATCCATTGCTGCATCCCAATGAGCATGACCAATAGCCTCCTCAAAACATGTGGGCTCAACATCCTCAACTAGTTTCACCATATAAGCATAATGGTGAGCTACATAACCTTCAAAACCAAATCTTTTAACAGGGTATCTCACCCTGCTAGACCTGCGTACCACTGGATCACTCAATGGAGTCTTTGCATTAATGCGTGCTCTCTGCACACCTGGAGTCCTCACTGAAGGAATGCCAAGCTCATCATCTAAGCTCTCTGAGCCACTAGAGTCTCCATCAAGAACTGCATCAATGCCTTCTGACACTTTATTCTTTCCTTTGTCTTTACCTGTAGTGCTACTAGATGCACCTGAAGATGTAGAGGTACTCCTTAGTCTCCCAGACCAAGGACTACTAGATGATGTCTCTGGTCCACTAAGAGTCTGTGATTCTTGCTTTTCAGCCTGCACATGAGTATCATGATCATCATCAACATCCAATGCATCACCACTAGATGCATACCAACTGCTCATTTCATCAAAGATGACATCCCTGCTCACTCTGAACTTACATGTGACAGGGTTGTAACATCGATACCCTTTCTGCTCTAAAGAGTATCCAATAAAGATACACTTTTCAGCCTTTGGATCCAGTTTTCTCCGCAACTCATCTGGCACATGAATATATGCAATGCAGCCAAACACTTTCAAGTATGAAAGATCGGGCTTCTTACTTGTAAAACATTCTTCGGGGGCCATACCATGAACTGCAGCTGTGGGAGTTCTGTTCATAATATAAACAGCAGTATGAACAGCCTCAGACCAAAAATGCTTAGGCATATTCTTTTCAGCCATCAAGGCATGTGCAACTTCTGCAATATGCCTGTTTTTCCTTTCTGCAACCCCATTTTGCTGTGGGGTATACCTACATGTGAACTGTCTCTTTATCCCATGAGACCTCAGAAAATCACTGAACTCATTTGAGAGGTACTCTCCCCCTCCATCTGACCTCAAGCACTTTACTTTCAAGCCTGTTTCTCTTTCAACTGCAACCTTGAAAGTTCTAAAGTGCTCAAATGCTTCACTCTTTTCCTTCATAAAATATACCCACAGCTTTTTAGAACAATCATCAATGAATGTGACAAAGTATGAACTGCCTCCAAGAGATACATTTTGTGTAGGCCCCCAAATGTCTGTATGCACAACATCAAGGATATTTATGCTTACATCTCTATCATGTGAAAAAGGTTGTCTTGTCTGCTTACCAAACTGACATGCTTCACATACCTTCTGAAATTCTGCAACTCTAAATGTAGGCAAACCTGTAACCAACCCTTTGGACTGCATTAATTTTAGCCTTTGTACATTTGCATGTCCAATGCGTTTGTGCCAAATTTCAATGTCTGCAACAACACCTTTTCCTTTGGCATACATAGTAGCATTAATAGTAGGAATTCCAGCGTCCAGTGTAAACATACGTCCAACTCTACTTCCCTTTGCTACCAACCTGCACTTGTAATTGAAATCTTCTACAAAGAAGCCCTTTGCATTAAATCTGACTTGCAGCCCTTGCTCTACCATTTGACCGACTAACACCAAGTTCTTTGTAATAGATGGCACATGTAATACATCTGAAAGACTCTTTGTCTTACCATCATGCAAGGACAAGGGAACTTTTCCAATGTGTGAAATTGGGTGGCATGAGCCATCACCCGTCTTCACATAACCTGCATTATGCAAATTCTGCATCTCTCCAAACCATTCTGCATGGCTGGTCATATGATTGGATGCACCTGAATCAACATACCAAACATCATCATGTGCTCCCTTTCCTGTAACAGCATTCAGCATATGTTGTATAACAAACATACGTTCATTTTTGTCTTCATTCTGTTGTGAAGACGATGCATAGTTTCCTTGCTGCAACTTACCACTGCGGATATAATCTCTCTTAGCATAACATTGGGCTGCAATATGACCTGTTTTGCCACAGTAGTGGCACACAATACCAGAGTTGTTAGAACCTCTGTTCTACCATCCACCTCTTCCTCTAAAGCTCCCCCTGCCTCTAAAGTTACCACGACCTCCTGAAACCTGCATATCGCCAAATTGCTGATTTAATCTATTTTGCTGGTTGTCACTACCACGGCCTCTTGAAGAGAACGTGCCACGTCCCCTTCCTGAACTGGAGTAGAAAGCTTGGACCTGTTCACCGCTTCTTTCAGATGTCTCACTCTGCATATTGATCTCTTCAGTGATCATAAGGGAGACCAACTCATCGAAATCTGGAAATGGCTTTCTAACATTTACGGAAGTTACAAAAGACTTCCAAGCCTTTTCATTATTAAGTCCACCCAAGGTAGATGACACCAAATCATCATCATCGGGCATTGCATCAATTGTTGCCAAGGCATCTGCAATGCTCCTTACCTTCAATGCATACTCATTGATAGACATCTTCCCTTTCTTCAATGTATTCAACTCTTGCTTGAGTTGAATCTTTCGTGCCTTTGTATTTACAAAAAACATACTTTCAAGTATGGTCCAAGCTGCATATGCATTCTCTGCATTTCTAATGTGTCCCAACATATTATTGTCAATTACTGCAGACAACCAATACATGACCTTCTTGTCTTTTGCATTCCATTCCTTTCGTGCCTTTGTCTCTTCTGCAATTGGAGGATCACTCACCTTCGGCTCCTTTTCTTTACCTGAAACGAACTCGTAGAGGCCTTTTCCAATAAGAAAGTTCATGACACGGAACTTCCATGAAGGGTAGTTGTTCTTATCTAGCTTCTCAATGATGGGGCTTCCACTATTCTCTGCCATTATCACAAGAATAATACCAAACAGCAAGCAAATCTTCTGCAACCCTCGACCTGTAGTGCACAGCAATACACCAGACAGCCTTTTTCATTGTCTGCTCAACAATACATGCAATCTGCAACCAATTTGCAGATAAACCTTGTGTTTACTCACTGGTAAACACCTTTGATCTTACAGATCTAAAATCTGTAACCTGCGCATCCACTTTCGGTCGATATAGCCGAAGTCACAACATACGCTGAAACTGTTGTCCGCAACCTTGTGGCTCTAAAACGGACCCTGAAACAGCCTCAAATGCCCAAAATAACTATGGGACAGTCCTACAGGGCTAATCTACAGAATATATAGCACTCTTCACGCACACCAAATCTCACTGCAATCTGAGATTTTTGCTATGCCCTGATTCCGGTGCCTCCACAGGCACTATCCAAGAGAAAGAGTGGAAGGATGGGAGAGCTTCTTACCCGTGGCTTGCTTGCTTGAACCTTGCTTCTTCTCCTTTGCTTCGACCTTCAAAATCAGCCTCTCTCAGTGGTGCGGCTCTGATACCATGTCAAGAATCGCGTGGTGGAGGGGGTTGCTCAAGATGTTGCGGCGAACACACACAGAATGCACAAGGAGAAGCTCACTCAAGAGACAAGAAGAGAGATGGAGGCCAAAACGTTTTCTTGCTGATTTCTTCTTCTTCTTCCACACTCTTTACAATGTACACAAAGTATAGATAAGATACAGCATAAAAGGAAAGTGCCCTACTAAGTCAAACAATGCATAACCGACTACACTAGTCGAGTGGCGCTATAACTATGCCAGCTGTAAATAGGTGTAACGACCTGAATATAATAAGTAATGAGTCAGTGGCCATGTGAGATACATAATGACCACCGACGTGCTAGGTGTAGACATGTGGATCCATCTAACCAGGCGGTCCATCATCAATGTCCGTATGTGTTGAGCTTGTCATCTCAATAGCTAGGGGGGGGGGGGGGGGGGGGGAGACTCCACACACGTGAAGCCCTCATGCTTCTCCCTTCTTCCCATGCACTCCACCTCTACAAGCTCCCCACACACCTCACTTGCTCTTCTCCTACTCCCTCTCCTCCAGCATGCATCGGCTGGGGAAAGGGATAATTAGAAAAAAAGTTGCCTAAAATTTATCCAATTTCCCCTTCAAAAAGGGTGTTCTCCCGCGGCTTTGCATTCTTAAACCCTGACCTCGATTGCACAATGTGGAGGGTTGATTTTTGCACGTACAAGGTATGGATTAAGCTGCCAATAATTACGATGTGGGAGATAACCTTGCATAGGTTTTTGCACAGGCGTGCGGTGATCAAAGCTTGTTAATATTTTGAGCGGAAATATTGCACATGATGCCCGAAAAGGGAGGCCTCTGCATTAATGTTTTGCATAAGGAATCCATCTTGTGTACGAGCCCTGGCAAATAAATATAATTTTACAAAATCTGCTACAAAACCTCATGGAATCCACTGTGAAATATGCCTCCTGGCATCATTATATGTAAGATAGATCGACTCTATAGCTTGTAAATGCATGATTGCTACTCAAAATTCATTCTTTTCTTTTATTATAATAGATGGCATTATGTTGTGGTAGTCTGGTTGTTTTAGACCAAAATCTTGATAATTTTAGCAAAGATTTTATAATGGATCTTGATGTTTGGTTCAATGAGGACATTATTGCAATCCTAAAGGTTAGATCATCATGTACGCTACATCATGTGAGAAGGGATTTACAAAATGAAGATAATGAACTACCATGCTCATTTATGTTCCAACTTAATAACAAACGAGTAAGTTTTTATATCATATTATATCCACTTATGTGTATATATGATTCCACTTCTTGATTATTAAATATTTGTAAAATATTTTTTGTAGATATTGTATATAAGTCTCTATCCTTGTGCATTTTTCTATATTGAGCTCACATACACTTATATACACTTTTATGCACTTGCATGTACTTCGATTCACTCCTATGTACTTGTGTGTAGGGTACACTTGTGTGTGCTTGAGGACACATGCACTTATACTAACATATAGCTTCCCCTTAGTACACTATCCCTAGATCAAGCATTACATGAACACGTATCCTACCACACATGCATACTGCAACCGCATAAATGCATGGGAACTAGTGTGCATGACTATAGCACTAGCCTAGTACATCCCCATGCACTAGTATGCATGACTATAGCACTAGCCTTGTACACTCCCACACACTAGCACAACATCATGACAATTTCGTACACACCACACCCTCTCTACTATCCTTGTGCATAACACACATGCATAGAGTGCTTGCATAATATACTAGTACACTGCACTAGCATACACATGGTGATGGGACCTAAAATGGGCCGGCACTGGCAAAGGCACGAGCTGGACCTCATGCCCTCAACAGACAACCCCGCCACACCACACAACCTTGCAGGCCAGGAGGATCTGTCGAGGGAGACACTATCCTAAACACTAATTATTATGCATTTATAGTCTGTAATCCAATGGATGTTCCCTTTCCCCATCTCCTCAAAGGGAGATTATACATATATCTAATAAAACTACAAGTAGAGGGAGGGAGACTAAGATGAAACAAGCACAATATTTTTTTTTGGGATCTCAAGTCAATTTCTCCTCCATTATTCTCCAACCATTCCTCCAACATTCTACCCACACTAAAAATGGTATCCTCCAAGATAGATACCCCAAACATAAGGATACTTTACATACAACAATATGATAAGGCTTAGACTATGCCTTAGACTTTGGCTTCTTTCTCAACACTCCCCCTCAAGATCAGAATGAGCTTGCAAAGATAATACTCCAAGTGCACTCCTGAAGTACTCAAACTTATCTTTACCTAATGCTTTGGTAAAGATATTAGCAACTTGGTCATTGGTCTTCACATGGACCAAGTCAATCTCTCCATCAATGACTTTTTCTCTAATGAAATGATAGTGCACTTCTATGTGTTTTGTTCTTGCATGGTAGACTGGGTTCTTTGCCAACATAATGCTACTAACATTGTCACAATACATAATGACTCCACCATCAATCTTTATCCCCATGTCATATAGGATCAATCTCAGCCATGTTTGCTCACATGTTGCCAATGCAATGCCTCTATACTCTGCTTCAGTGCTTGATAAAGCAACTGTAGGTTTCTTCTTATTGCTCCAACTTACCATGGCTGATCCAAATGAGAATGCATAGCCACTAGTAGATCTTCTATCCATAGAGCTACCTGCCTACTCTAGTCTATGCAATGCGCTTGGTTCTTGGCAACGAAATGCCGTAAGACCTTTGGTGACATTTCCTTTGAGGAGTTGAAGATATTTATTGACGATTTAGGGACAGCCACATCATGAGAGAAAGGCAATTGGTTATTTTACAAAAATGTTTTGAGCGATACAGACAATTTTTCATGGCTCTCAATTTGAGGAATTGTGTACAACACAGAAAAACGATGCAAAGGAAAATGCAAGTTTCCTATTAGAGCAAATAGTATGTTGATTTGGTCCGCCAAAAGAAATAGTATCGGACCGGGGGACTCATTTTCTAAACAAAGTGATAAAATCCCTGATTGAGGCTTGGCACATCAAGCACAATAAAACAACCCCCTATAATCCACAAGCCAATGGGTAGGTCAAGAGTACCAACAAGCATCTTGTGGGCATTTTGTCTAAGGTAGTATCGGAAAAGAAATGAGATTGGGACAAAAAGTTGTATGTGGCAGTGTGGGCATACAATACGACGTTCAAACAAGCTATTGGTCACACCCCATTCAAGCTAGTATATGGAGAGGAGTGTGTCCTACCTCTAGAGATTGAGTTGTTGACGATAAGATTTGCGATCAATCATTCTTTGGGTGACGGGGATGCCCTCTTTGAGCACTTAATGACTCTGGTACACCTCGATGAGATTAAATTGTAGAGCTTGCTACATCAGGAGGTGACCAAGTGTCAGATGAAGCAGCTCCATAACCTAAAAGCAAAGAAATACACTTTTAAGAAAGGACAGCTAGTGTTGTACTATGATGCGCATAGAGAATTATTTCCATGAAAGCTGGAGCCCAAATGGGATGGTCCTTATAGGATTGTCAAGAGATCAGGAAGAATAAATCCATGGCATTATTGGAAGATCTTGAGGGTTTGGAGTTTAAGAATAAGGTTAATCTTAATAAGATTAAAACTTATTATTTCTCACTGCACTAATGACATAAGTGCCTTGTAGGTCTATGCACGATTGATTAGACATCTGCAAGGAAACATCGATAGAGGTTGATGGATTGACTGATCCCTTATTTGGAGCAGCCATACTTAGAGTAGCGATATCATCAAGGAAAGCTCATATGGTGGAGTAAAGGCTAAGTGATTGAGCAAGACTACGGGACATTCGTTTGGGAGATTAAGGTCTTTTCTCATCACTATTTGAAGATTTTGACGAGCATCCCTATAGTATTTAATAATGAAGGTGGGATGGAGCTGTCATTTCATCCTCTCAATATGTTGAATTTTGACTATCATAATTACGAATAGGGGAGTTCTGGATGATGAATGTGTAAACCCATTGTGGACGTACACATTATATTTTGATGGGGCATCCAGGGGCCCTAATAGAAAAGGGAGTATTGGAGTAGTTATCCAAGATCCCCAACGTAGAGTTACAATAAAATTAGCTGCTTATATTGGGGTGGGATTCACTAACAACATGGCTGAGTATAAAGCCTTAATTATGGGACTAAATATTGCCAAGAAAGGTGGTATTTGGTAGTTGTTAGTAAAAGGGGATTCCCAACTAATCTTAAATCAACTTAATGAGAAATATACAGTCCAAAATCCTATCCTTCATATGTATCATCGAATTGCTATAACCCTACTTGATGAATTGGAGAGCGTATCTCTTCAGCTGATACCATGTTCTTGGAATCAGTTTGTGGATTCACTAGCCAATTTTGCTTATGAAGAGGACCTCTTCTTCAACTGTGGTCCTAGTTCAGATATTGCTCTTGATAATGAGACAGGACCTAGTTGTTTGTGGGGAATGTTATCAAACCATGCGTTATATGGCAGGCAACGGTTGATATGGGTAACACAAAGAGTAGTCGAGACCCATCTACCACTATTATCCTGGACCCATAGGTTGGTTAGACGACATGTTATGCGTACACCTCTTGCTATATATGCAAGAGGTATGCGTCACAACTTGATGCATTTAGTTTAGGGCTAAGAGCCCTATTTTTCCCCTTGGAATAGAGCGTATTTTTGTATATATGTCTTCTTCCAAAGAGGGATCTATATGAGATGGTTTGTTTGATTTCTTGAGGCCAAGAGGGCCAGTTGTTTTAAGATTTTAATGTTTGATTTCTTTAGGACAAGAGGGCAAGTTAGTTTGTAGTACAAATGTGCTATTTCTTTAGGCCAAGAGGGCCCTATATTTGTTTGGTACAGGTACGTTTAATGTTTTGTTGTTTTAGTGATTGCATCATACAGGTTGATGAAGTTGCTGGAGGGAGCCTTGCTATGAAGGAGCTTCTTGTGGCCATTCCGGGTGGTTTTGTCCCCTTTCCATGTTCTTTTTTCCTTAAGAAAATAACGATACATGTGTAAGGGGGTACTTTCTTTTTGTTTATTGGGGATTGGCAATCAAGGCATGACGTCCTAGGATTAGGTTCGATATGTCTATGGGAGATCTGAGTAGTCATTGCCTCCTCCAAAGGCATTGTCAGGCACTAAAAGACATGTTTTTGAAGATAGTCTTAGTGACCCTATTCTGCTAGCCTATTAGGCAACCGTTCTAGGAGTTAGTATGAGAGGCAGTTAGAGAAGCCTACTAAATTGATGATATAAAGAAGCAAAACCCTAAATATCTGAGAGAAAATCTATGAATATACGAAGGTGTGTAAAAAGGGGTCTAACCCCTGATAAAATAAAGATAGAAAAGGGAAAAAAGAAAAATCGTTGAGCAGTTGTTTATCACCTTGCGAAGGCTTGGTAGGTTCCTAGGGATGAGATAAGACCTGGGGCCTCGGGACCAATGCCTTGACTTCCTAGGGATGGCAACTAGGTGAAAATCAAAGAAAATAAAAGAAGGTTGGAGAGAAAATAAAAGTACGGTTTAGAAAAGGATTAAGTGTCGCCTTGCGAGGGCTTGGTAGATTCTTAGGTACCAAGATAGGACCTGAGGCCAATGCCTTGTTCTTCTTGTGTAGCATTCCCCCCCCCCTCTCCCCCCCGTGTGCCCATGCCTCCTCCCATAGAAACTCCCCCTCTCTTTTTATCTTTTTCAAAACTTTTTCTCTCTCCCTCAAACTAGGAGAGAAAGAGAGAAGGGAATAAACAGGGAAAGAGAGAGAAGGGAAGGGGAGGAGGGAGAAGAGGGAGAAGAGAAGGAGAAGAAGAAGAAAAGAAGGAGAAGAGAAGAAGAGAAGAGGGAGAAGAGAATGAGAAGAAGAGAAGGAGAAGAGAAGAAGGAAGAGGAGAGGGATAGAGAAGAGAAGAAGTGAAGAAGAAGGGGTAGAAGGAGAGAAGAGAGAAGTAGTGGAAGAAGAAGAAGAAGAAGAAGAGGTTGTAAGAGGAGGAGAAGAGAAGGAGAGAGAGAGAGAGAGTAGGAGAAAAAGAGAAAAGAAGAAGAAGAGGAAGAGGGGAGGGAGAGAAGAAGAGAGAGAGGAGAGGGAGAAGAAGAGAAGGAGAGAGCGAAGAGAGAAGGAGAAGGAGAGAAGAGAGAATAAGTGAAGGAGAGAAAGAAGAGAAGGAGAGGGAGAAGAATAGAAGGAGAGAGAGAAGAGAAGTAGAGGAAGGGAGAGAAAGGAGGAGGAGAAGAGAAGAAGAAAAGGAGGAGAGAGAGAGATTAATATGATACGAGAAGGGAGATATAGTTAGTGGGAGATAGAATCAGACCATCATGCTGATAGAGAGAGAGAGAGAGAGACACACACACACACACACACACACACACAGACAAAGAGAGAGAGAGAGAGAGGTGAAAGTTAGAGATTATCTCCAGCCAAGGTGATTTCCAAAGTCACAAACACTATCACAATTTCTTCTCCCTCATCTGTTCCATGACCACTTGTGATTCATCCCTGAACAAAGCCACCACATCAAGGACCTAGGGTGAAGGATCGTGTACGCAAGATGGCTCCAAAGAGAAAGCTTACTAAGAGTACAAGCGTGGAAGCCACGGTGGAAGATAGAAATGCTGGTGGAGTCATAACCAACCGTAACATCTCATCACCCTCTCTCCACATCCAGGTGGCTCATAAAACTTGAAAGGAACTTATGTCTTCCATTGTACTCATAATTTAATCTATAAGCATGATTTATCACATGAAATGGAAGGAATTTCTAATCTATTCCCGCATAGGATGCAAACTTATTAAGGCTTAGTACGAGTCATATAATGTTCAGTTGAGGTCATGACATAGATTGCATCCTAAATAAGCTTATAATCAATATCAAAACTACTCTCTTAAACATCTAAGTTGTCCTACACTATGATGTATCCATTTAGGAATCTAATACATACTTAAGAAATTTCCTATGACAAAACAGTTGTTGTGATATATGTTTAGCTTTGCAAACACCCGCACAAGGTGGATACACTAGGGTTTAGAGGTTATCAATGCATGAACTTCTCATTGCATATCACTTTAATGGGGATAATAGAGTGGAAAGGTGATAAGAGTGGCTATTGCATTCGTATGCTCCAAGAGCATGAGGAGTGAATGTGACTAGAAAAATTATGCATACTATCACACTTAAAGATGGAAGGTTAGAAGATGTTGCATTTACTTAAAGTTGATGTCCAACTGATGACCAACAAGGAGGGTTTATTGCCATACCTTGAAAAAAAGAACCCAACTCCAAGGACTTAGTCATTTCTTTTCCAACAAAGGGTTGTCCATCAAAGGCTCTATGGTTGTGAAACTCAATGAACTGGACAAATTGTCAAGTAAGTCGCAACCATCGAGGGCCGCACAAGACAAAAGGACCTAGAAGGAACTTGTTAAATCGACCCTGCAAAGCCCTAACCCAAGGGGGAGAGTGAGCTTTAGGGTGGTTGATTCGTGCTAAGCATGTTGTTTGGAACTATTGAAATGGTTTTAACGAAGGTTGGTCTTGTTAAAGATGGATTGTTGACCCAAGTTATGCTTGGTTGTTTGGAAAGGTTGTAAAAGTGTTTTGATACATCCAAGTTAATTCTAGTTGTTCATGCAATGGGATTGCGATGCCTTGAAGTAAGAGGTTGTGCATTGAATTGTTTGTTGATGTGGTTTTGGATGCTAATCCAAGTTGTTTGTGATTGATGATTGCATGGCCGGGTCTGAGATGACTGATTGCCATGGAAATAAAAGGGATGTTTTCCCTAGTAATTATTATTAACATGGTTACTTTAGCTGTGGTGGTCAATTTGCTAAAGGGATAATTAAAGAAGGATGGCACTAGCTACCCCCCACGAACCGCCAAACCCTAACCAAGGGGGTTATGAATCCGCATCGGGAATGTGGACCGAACTCGTCGCGAGAGGTCTCTCCGTGGAAATTACTTGGCATAGGAGGACGCTTGGGTGCCAGTGGGGGCTATGGCCGTAAATCCCAATGCCTCCGGGCCCTACACAAGTATTCTACATGACTCGAGATGGGATCTTGAGACCTTGATACTAGTTATAAGGCGGAATCTTGGGAGGATAAACCTACGGGTTTTGTTGTCGGGAGACGGAAGGATTTTTCTATGGAGGAACATGTAATTCTCCTATATGGGCAGGAGACAAACATTATTCTGAAGATAAGTTAAGGAAGTGTTTGATCTTGTTTTATCTTGTTTTCGTGTCACTGCCCCAAATTAGGTAAAGGAACCTATGATTAACGCGGTAATTAAGAAAGCTACTTTTATGTGTCAAACATAAGGTGGTAGGTAATTAGATAACTAAAACAACCCGCAAGGAAGCATGGTGGATGGACCGATGGGTCTATCCTATGGAAGGGTGGTCTTGGTTAGCTGATAGCTTTCCTCAAAGGAAATGATAACGAGAAATGTTAGGAAAAAGTCGGTCTATGACCTTAGACAATGTTGACTAGGAACCCGAACTTCAAGTCGATCCTAGTGGGAATGGCCAGATAAGTTCTGTTGCGAGGGCAGACTTGAGAGACCCTAGTTGGTAAACCCCGTGTCATTCCTTGGGAGTGTCGGGCGGCATCTTCTAGATATATCTCTTGATGGATTGCTAAGACGTGTCCCGCAATTTGAGGAGCGGACACGTTATAGTTGGTATTAGAGCAAAACTTCATAATAATACATGATTGATTAATGTTTGGTTCATAGACATATCCTAAACAAAAATAACCTAAGTGGTATGGCTTGATTGTGAGGCACCTTCTGCACCCAGGAATGCTGACATGCAAGAGAAGAAGTTCCTTCTCAAGCAAATTAAGCCACCCAAGTTTAATGGCAAGGGAAGGACTATTCAAAGCTGACGCCGAGATCTGGATTGAGTCCATGGAGGACTATTTTGAGGCAGCGGGAACTGCACTTGCTAACCAAGCCATACTCACCAAACTTAAGCTTACAGGAAAAGCGAGCCTTTGGTGGAAACAGTGGTGTAGAGACCAAGCGATCTTGGAGGGGACAATCACTTGGAATAAGCTTAAGGAAGTTGTGCGAGGGAGGTATCTGCCACCTGCCTAGCGCACACAAAAGATGAATGAATTCTATGACTTGAAGCAACTAGGATTATCCCTTGAAGCATATTATTTAAAGTTTTTTTCACTCCTAAAGTATGCACCCCCAATGGATATGACACAACAGGTGTCAAAGTTTTGTGTTGGGTTGAATACACCCATAAACACTCGATTGGAATCAATGTGCCCAACGGACTTGCAAGACGCATTATTCCGAGCAAATCCAATCGTCAAGAACTTAAATGAGGCAACTATGATGAAGATGACTCATAGGATGCGGAGAGATAGGACACATCCATAACAAATGCCCCGACCACTGATGTTTCCACTACAATGAACTAGAACACATCCAAATAGATTGTCCTAAGATGGATCCTGAGAATCAGGAACGTATGGTCAAAAGAAGCTATCTAAACTCCAATTTTGACTCATATTATGAACCACATGATGATGAAGGCTTGGATCCTGTTGTAACCTTTGGGGATGACTAGATATCCTAGGAAGATCCTCCTGAGGTAATAAGTCTTGTACTTGGAATAAATCCTATTGAACCTTATGAGTTATGGCAAGTTGTTATTTTAAGAATTTGAGTAATCAGAGTTGTGCAGTGAAATCGTGATGGGTCCTAACCCACAAGTTTTAGAACCCAATGATAACTTGTTATCAATAAGCGCATTCGAGATGAGGACATATCAATCCCTCTAAGGGGGAGAGGATGTAACATCCCCCCCCCCCCCCGGTGCGACCCGTGCCTCCCCCCATAGAAACTCCCCCCCTCTTTTTATTTTTTTCAAAAAATTTTCCCTCTCCCTCCCTCTTGACAGTACGTCGGGGAGAGAGAGAGAGAGGGAGTGAAGTGGGGAAGGGGGGGCATGTTGAACAATGCGCGAGGGAGACGAGGAACGAAGGAGAAGAGAGACACGAGACACCGAAAGTGGAACCCCAGAAGTGCATCAAGTGAGCACACATAGTTGGAATATATAGAGGGGACCAGGGATGTTATATATAGACAGCTAATAGGGCATGCAGCCTAGGTGGTGGACAGCTGTGCCCCCCCTTATAAGACCACCCCTCCTTCTCGTCTTCCACAGCCCCCCCGGTTGCTGCAGCCGCCGGGGCCCCTTGGTCGTCATCTTGTCCAGCGGCCCCCCTCAAGCATCCACAAGCCCCCCCCCCCCCCCCCCTCGTCGTTCGGTTGACGGCTGCAGGCCTTGTGGAAAGTGTGAAGAAGGAGAAGGAGAGAAAGGGAAGGAGGGAGAGAGAGGGAAGAAGAGAAGGAGAGAAAGAGAGAAAGAGAGAAGGGAAGAAAGAGGGAAAGAGAGAGAAGGGGAAGGGGAGGAGGAAGAAGAGGGAGAAGAGAAGGAGAATAAGAGAAGGAGAAGAGAAGAAGAGAAGAGGGAGAAGAGAAGGAGAAGAAGAGAAGGAGAAGAAAAGAAGGAGAAGAGAAGAAGGAAGAGGAGAGGGAGAGAGAAGAGAAGAAGTGAAGAAGAAGGGGTAGAAGGAGAGAAGAGAGAAGTAGTGGAAGAAGAAGAAGAAGAAGAAGAAGAAGAAGAAGAGGTAGTAAGAGGAGGATAAGAGAAGGAGAGAGAGAGAGAGAGTAGGAGAAAAAAAGAAAAGAAGAAGAAGAGGAAGAGGAGAGGGAGAGAAGAAGAGAGAGAGAAGAGGGAGAAGAAGATAAGGAGAGAGAGAAGAGAGAAGGAGAAGGAGAGAAGAGAGAAGAAGTGAAGGAGAGGAAGAAGAGAATGAGAGGCAGAAGAAGAGAAGCAGAGAGAGAAGAGAAGTAGAGGAACGGAGAGAAAGGAGGAGGAGAAGAGAAGAAGAAGAGGAAGAGAGAGAGAGAGAGAGATTAATATAATACGGGAAGGGAGATATAGTTACTGGGAGATAGAATCAGACCATCATGTTGATAGAGAGAGAGAGAGAGAGCGAGGAGAGAGAGAGAGAGAGGGGTGAAAGTTAGAGATTATCTCCAGCCAATGCGATTTCCAAAATCACAAACACTATCATAATTTCTTCTCCCTCATCGGTTTGGTGACCACTTGCGAGCCGCCCCTGAACAAAGCCACCACATCAAGGACCCAGGGTGAAGGATCATGTACGTAAGATGGCTCCAAAGAGAAAGCTTACTAACAGTACTAGCGCAGAAGCCGTGGTCGAATATATAAATGCCAGTGGAGTCGCAACCAACCGTAACATCTCATCACCCTCTCTCTACATCTAGGTGACTCGTAAAACTCGGAAGGAACTTCTGTCTTCCATTGTACACATAATTTAATCTATAAGCATGATTTATCACATGAAGTGTAAGGAATTTCTAATCTATTCCCACATAGGATGCAAACTTATTAAGGCTTAGTACGAGTCATATAATGTTCAGTTGAGGTTAAGACATAGATTGCATCCTAAATAAGTTTATAATCAATATCAAAACTGCTCTCTTCAACATCTAAGTTGTCCTACACTATGATATATCCATTTAGGAATCTAATACATACTTAAGAAATTTCCTATGACACAATAGTTGTTGTGATATATGTTTACCTTTGCAAACACCCGCACAAGGTGGATACACTAGGGTCTAGAGTTTATCAATGCATGAAATTCTCATTGCATATCACTTTAATGGGGCTAATAGATTGGAAAGGTGATAAGAGTGGCTATTGCATTGGTATGCTCCAAGTGCATGAGGAGTGAATGTGACTAGAAAAGTTCTGCATAGTATCACACTTAAAGATGGAAGGTTAAAAGATATTGCATTTACTTAAAGTTGATGACCAACAAGGAGGGTTTATTGCCATACCTTGAAAACTTAAGAACCCAACTCCAAGGACTTAGTCGTTTCTTTTCCAACAAAGGGTTGTCCATCAAAGGCACGAAGGTTGGTCTTGTTAAAGATGGATTGTTGACCCAAGTTATGCTTGGTTGTTTGAAAAGGTTGTAAAAGTGTTTTGATACATCCAAGTTAATTTTGGTTGTGCATGCAATGGGATTGTGATGCCTTGAAGTAAGAGGTTATGCATTCAATTGTTTGTTGATGTGGATTTGGATGCTAATCCAAGTTGTTTGTGATTGATGATTGCATAGCCGGGTCTGAGATGACTGATTGCCATGGAAATAAAAGGGATGTTTTCCCTAGTAATTGTTATTAAGCTGGTTGCTTCAGCTGTTGTCGATTTCCTAAAGGGATAATTAAGGAAGGATAGTGCTAGCTACCCCCCGCGAACCGCCAAACCCTAACCAAGGGGGTTGTGAATTTGCACCGGGAATGTGGACCAAACCTGCTGCGAGAGGTCTCTTTGTGGAAATTACTTGGCATAGGAGGATGCTTGGGTGCGAGTGGGGGACTCTAGCCGTAAATCCCAATGCCTCCGAGCCCTACACAAGTGTTCTACGTGACTCGAGATGGGATCTCGAGACTTTGATACTAGTTACAAGGTAGAATCTTGGGAGGATAAACCTACGGGTTTTGTTGCTGGGGGACGGAAGGATTTTTCTGCGGAGGCAGAAAGAAACACGTAATTCTCCTGTATGGGCAGGAGACAAACATTATTCTAAAGATAAGTTAAGGAAGTGTTTGATCTTGTTTTATCTTGTCTTCGTGTCAGTGCCCTAAATTACATTTAGGAACCTCTGATTAACGGGCTAATTAAGGAAGTTGCTTTTATGTGTCAAACATAAGGTGGTAGGTAATTAGATAACTAAAACAACCCCCGAGGGAAGCGTGGTGGATCGACCAATGGGTCTATCCTATGGAAGGGTGGTATCGGTAAGCTAAGAGCTTTCCTCAAAGGAGATGATAACGAGAAATGTTAGGAAAAAGTCGGTCTATGACCTTAGGCAATGTTGACTAGGAACCCGGACTTCAAGTTGATCCTAGTGGGAATGGCCAGATAAGTTCTGTTGCAGGGGCAGACTCGAGAGACCCTATTTGGTAAACCCCGTGTCATTCCTTGGGAGTGTCGGGCGGCGTCTTCTAGATATATCTCTCAATGGACTGCTAAGACATGTCCCGCGATTTTAGGAGCGGGCATGTTACATTTTGGGTCACTATGCTCAGCTCCCTCCTTTTTACATGCTTGAGTATGGAAAATAAGAGGCTAAAGCAAAAATGTGCTAAAAGATAATATTTGTTGATCAGGCTATAGGAGTTCTCACCTCATAGGAGCTCCTCATTAAGTTATCCTTAGTTAGGTAGGTAGTTTAGACCACCACTTAGGATTACCTCTCTAATAGTTCTTTTTAGCTTGGCTGTGTTGGAGCATTCCGTTAGTTACTAGCTTTAGGCTTTCTATCAGATTTTGCTAGGCCTACTCCTTGTGGATTTCATGCCTTGGTTTTTTCAGGGGGTAGGGTGAAAGCTGTGATGTGTTTTGTTACTTATATTTTGTATCAGCTTGATGCTCTTTGTGGTTGTGTATGTGCAGATCTGTTCATGGTGTGAGTCAACAAGCTGAGTCGCCCTATCCCGTGGTCACCAATGATAGATGATTTTTGATGCTGAGAAGTGCTTAAAAATAGCCAAAATTCCTGAATTTTAGGGAAAAAATAGACTTCGTCAAAGGTGGCAGCTGCAATCAGTACGATTTTAAGCAACAAAACCCCAAAAGTGCTTTAGAGACCCATCAAGCGACATTTGCAAGATTTTCATTTTTTTTAAGACTCTCTTATGAGACTCTAGGAGATACTCGACACTGTGGGACTATGACATGGACGCCCATGAATTTTCAGATCACGAAACGGATGCCGGTCAGTTGAATGGTAGTGCTTCGAAGACTAGGACCAAGAGGGCCAAGTGTAAAAGAGATTTGGGCCTAAGGGTGTGACCCTTGGGGCCTCCCCTTGGGGGCCTCAACCGATTTTTGATGAATTAGGAGGGGGGCCATGTTTTTTTCCATGGAAAAAAAGGGAAAAAAATGGCACATTCTCTACACGATGAATCCATGGAGGGAGGCATGGAGAGGCTATGGGGGCTGAAGAACAATCCCCCCAACTAATGAGAGCATTGGCCTTGTGATTCTTTTCGCTTCTTATCACTGTCTCTTGTGCAAGTAATGGCGGCCTGAAGATGAAGAACAGAAACTAGTCTTTCTCTCTCCTCCCTCTCTCTCTTCCAAGCAGTGGTTCATGTGGGAAGAATCAAGAAGAGAATCAGGTGGTGAACGCTTGTCCGGCATGGTACCAGGATCACTCTCGAATCGATGGAGAGATAGAGTTGGCTATTCGCAAGTGGGCTGAGCCTTTAATGAGGGATGATCTACAGTCCCACATCAAATATTTAAACTCGCAAAGAAGGAAAAAAACTGTAACTCTATTTTACAAAGAAAATTTGCTATTTTTTATTTATTTGATTGAGCCAATGTTGTTCTTATGGAGTGAAAATTGATAGAAATGTTGTTTAATGCTTGTTCTATGCTCGCATAGTGAAAGAATCAGAAAACATAAAGTCAAATTGCTGGAAATAATTTTTAGAAACTTGTAAAACACGGTTTTTATGAGAAAAATGGAATTTTTGGTATTTTTAGGTGGGATGAACCAATACACATGGGATAAAATGCCAATCAAATATATATTTATAATTTTCTAAGAATTAAGTGCCATAGCTTTGAAAATATATCAATTTTTTAATTGGAAAAATAGAGAAAAACGGGAAAAAATAAGAATACGCATTAGAAAAATACAAAAAATATAATAAGTGATTGTGAATGTATAGTAGTGGGAGAGTATAAGGTTTTGCCTCATTTTTTCCTATCTTTTTTTCACAATGTGTGATTTATTATTTTTTATACATTAAACCATGACAAAACAACCTCTATACACCTATGCAATGAAGCAAAACTTAAACGGTGAGGGGAGGAGGATTTTGTGCAACAGTTTGAGGGCTGAAATAATACAAATTCTGATTACTTTCTCCATGCATAGCATATAGGAAACGACCTATTTGGAAATAAGGGATCTAGTAGCACAAGGTTTGCCTTGGTGCTAGATTCTTGCAACAAAGCATATATGTATTAGTTGGAATTCCTGAAAAGACTATTTGCATACCAACATATAGACTGATTTCGAAACATAACTGTTTGTGCGTGATGAGACATCCACCATTGCATTGATCATATATATGGTATCAACTATTGGAAGTGCATAGCAATTGTTTGAATAATAGTTTACCCACGCTTGAGAGGGTAAGATTCCCCTTACTGTAGGTTAGCCATTCGTTTCTAGGGAAAAATTATTGGCGAGAAAACATGGTATCTCCTTGATCTTGCAGAAAAAAGAGGAGTCTTGTGTGAATGTGTTTATATGTAAAAGCAATGCATCGAGGGGCAAATCCACAAGATGTAGGAGAGCTGCAGTGGGGCCATGGCAATCTACCGATGGGGTGCCTCATATGTCTGTGATACGTAGTAGTTATTTCCAATATGTGTGGGATACCCCCTTTGAGGGGTATTGGGGAAGGTGCCCTTGGAATATAATCCACCTATAAAGACACTATTAGATGTATCTAGTGTGTATTTAGTTATTATAAATGCTCCTGGTCTGCAAGGCCGTGTGGTGGTGGAGTTGTGTGTTGTGTGCATGAGGTCCGACTAGTGCCATGCCAATGCGGGCCCATTTTTAGTCCCATCATATGTTATGTTAATGGATAAAGGTGTTTTCCTTTCCTTGCAATTCTTTATTAGATGCATATTATAAGTTGAGATTGTGTTTAGATGGTGTTTCTTAAAGATGGTGTGGAAGATCAAGCTGAGCTATATTTTGAGCTTCTATTCTCTTTTTCTAAGGCCGTGAGGACGATCCCTGATTACATGTGGGGATATATTGAGGATTGAAATGACTTGATTTTTTGGCTGATTTGTGTTGTTTTTGAGAAATGAGTGGTTGATTATTTATGAATTTTGTACGATGATTAGTTGTTCTGTAAGTATTTGAGAGAATTTTGGATAACGTTGATTAGGTTTGACAAGCTTATGATAGTTTATAGTGGAGATATGATATTTTATTGACGGTTTGATAGTGCCTGATTAAGTATGATTAGCTTCTATTTTGCTCTGTTTTTCTTCTATATGAGAGGATGGAATAATGATTGATGGAGTTTGAGAATTTTTGGAAGCTTATTGAATGATTCTTGATGGTTTTGAATGGTTTTAGTTGAGCTAAAAGCTTTCTCGTGGGCCACATTTCAAAACCATTTGCATGATTTCATGAAGCTCATAATTCTTCCCTTTTTCTAGTCAAAACTGTAATCCCATTGTAGGCAGACATAGCCAACCTCTTAGCCACTTAATAGTATCCTTCTGGTATCTCCAATTGCGAGAAAAAGAAGCTCCTATTGGAATTAGCTCCCTACACCTTGTTAGGTGGCACTCTATACAAGAATGACAAAGATGAAGTACTAAGAAGATGTGTTGCAAGAGAAGAGATTGTAATAGTGCTAAAAGCATCCTATGACAAGCCATGTGGAGGATACTTTGCATGCTATTGCCATTATCCTACTTGAGAGCTTTGGCTTCACACCACTTTGTTACATAGTTTGCACATATCAAAATGTCTATATTGTGTTTCCTTTTGGTTGGTGGATAAATGGGGTCAACAAAGTTGATTCCCCACTTCTCAAATGACTTTAGGGAAAGGATGGGATATTGTAGCATAATGCTTGATTTGGTAGGCTTTTCCATCCATTGACAAGCATCACAATGTTTAGAGTAGTCATACGCATCCTTATGGAGGGTTGGCCATGAGTATCCTATGAGCACAGCCTTCCTAGTTGTCACTTCTTGAAATTGTATTTGATGGTAAAGCACGAGGTCGAGTCCAAGGTTTACGAAAAGAAGGAGCAAAGTGATTTTGATTGAATCTTTGGAAGTTAGAATTGAATTGCTTTGTACCAAAGTTACCATTAATTGAAAATTTTTGTGGTCACTTTTCGCATCCATGAATTTTATCCTCTACATCATGTGCTAAAGAAATCACATCCTCCAAAGTTTTTGGCTTTAACATATTCACTTCTGCATAGAAGTGTTCAAGAAAACCAGACATATACTTGCGCTTGTGGATCACCTTAGGAACATCTTCAAGCATTCAAATTTGAAGTAAAGCACTCCAGAAACGCTCAGTGTATTATAGGATGGATTCACAATCTCTTTGTTGTAGGAGATCCCACTATTTGATGGCTTTCTCATGGAATTGAGGTGAAAGGAAATTCTACAAAAAATTCATTTGAAAGGCTTTCCAAGTAGAGGAATAATCAACACTCTTGCAGACCACAATCCACTATAATGATGCTCTGTCTGCTAGATCGTTAGTGATGCATTTAAATTTATCTTTTTCAGCATGTTACTCTTCACTACAAGAGAAAGGTCCTATAGATGCGCACTGTACACGCGAAATAGCGGACGCGTTTATAAGTGTGTGTATCAGTGCGTCTATTTACGCTAGTATACAGAATACGTCTATATATCCGCATTTATAAACGCACCTATAGATGTAAAAATAAACGCACATATTTTCATTTCTCATAAAGTCCCTAAATATGACCAAACCCCTTAACAACTAGTATTTGTTTGAATACATTACCAACTTTACTTCTTTCTGAGTATTACAAATATACATCCAATCATTCAAAGCTAATTATATATGCTACAATGAATGATCAATCTCATCTTCAATGAGATCGGCCCTTGCTAGACTATCTATCTCTAGGTCTATGTTACTAATAGGCAATGAAACAAATAAGTGTATCCCACTGTCAGAAGTATCGCTATGCTCAATTTCTTCATCATCATCTGCAACCATATCGTTATCCTCTTCTGTGCTTCCTTCAACATCCTTGCGGGGATCATATTGCATTGCATCATGCATATCATCGATCATGGCATCATCATGTGCATTATCATTGATTGTATCATCATTGATTATTGGATTTTCATCAACTATCTCTATGTTGGTAGCATTGCCATATATTGGTTTTGAACGATTAGATATGGGGATGACGTGCCACCATCGGTTATTGTTTACCATTAGGTGATACACAACTTGCATTTAAAAAATAAAAAGTAAGTAACTTATATATTTATTGTATTTTGAGAATGTATCAAGAAATAATATATATAAAAATAAATAGCTTCTAATATATCTGCTCTCATTGTTGAGGTCATACGAATGTGTCATTCTTGCCTTGGTGAAATTTTGTAGAGTCAATCACTACAAAACCACTTGGATGACATCTAATTGTGCAATGCTCACCCGTTGTTACTACTTCTTTAAACCACTTCACATCTAGCACATATATAAAAAATCGCCTAAAGTCAAGCTTCAAAATATCTTGGATCAAGCCACAATAACCTTCCATGGTTCCATTGGTATCTTGGAAGTTTGCAAGGATACCACAATCCTGGGTATTTCTCTTATCATCTATACGTTGAGTTCGAAAATGTTTGCCTTCACACCAAATAGCATTGAACAATGTGCACTAGTAGTACATTGTTGAGATCATATTAATGATTTAGTTAAAGATAAAACATGAAAAATTATTATATCATATATAACTAAAGATAATTTAATTATAAGTATGTCTCACCTTTGATAAGCAACCTCGTGCGTATTCCCACTCCTCTTACGATATATCCATCGCCTCCTCTTTTTCCATATTCTCTATTTCTTCATGTAGCCAATCTATATCAATATGACATGGAAGCGCACTTAAATGTTCTGGATATGGGACATTATTTCCATATCTAGCACGAAATGCTTGCCTTTCACTTACTCTTCTTGCCCTTGCTTCTTTATATAGTGTCACCCATTTGCTCATTACTTCGCTGTTAAGCACACAAAATACATTTAACTTACGAAGTTCCTCCTTCATTAGCACTTTGCTCCTTCCTTTTCCTTGAGGTATTATAGAGGTCATCCTCAAATTTTTATCATCTTTCCATAGTCGTGATAAAGAGGAGTCCACTTTAGTAAGATATTCAGAGATTTGTACAAGGGATGATTGCACTAACCAACCCTCAACCATGCTTCCCTTAGGCCATGTATTTTGCCTTAAAAAATCTTTTAGGATTTTCATAAAGCGCTCTAAAAAAAACATCCACCTTGCATGAACTACCCCACAAATTGCGATCTCATCAATCAGATGTACGAGTAAGTGTACTTGAGTAGTCAAAATGGAGCTAGGAAAAGTTTCCTCCACCAAACAAACCACCTCAATGGATAATACTCGAGCCTCTTGCAACGTATTTGGATCAATTTCCTTCAAAGTCACAAATCTACCAACATGCAATTGAGAATGATGATTAGTTTTGTCCATAAATTCAAGCGGGTTTACTATGTTATGTATGTAATATGTAAACTAAAAAATAAGTATAAAGTATACATACCTTGCGAGCTCACCCATCTTGTAAATGATATCACGCACATCTTTCGAAACACAATGGGATATGCTAGTAGGAAGGATGAATTGTATGTAAATATTCATACATTGTTAATTAGTCTACATAGTTACTCCACTAATTAATATATTTATGGCTATGAAAATCCTTACCTGAATTTCATATATTGTTAATTAGTCCCATACTAGTAGAAGATGATGACATAATTACACCTGGATCATAAGGAAAAATGTGATTTCATTTGGTATATATGTCATATTCCCTAAATGCATACATTGATACTTACAACATGGAGAAAAACATTTTGATATTGAAAGACTAGGAAAGTCATGTCATGTTGATCCAAAAACAACCAAAAGCTAGCATCTAATCAGTTAAATTGTTACTGCACGTCTATCAGCGTGTGTAATATGTATTATCTGTGCATATACACGCGCTTACAGATGCGCTACGCAAATATTAAAAAAAGTTAAAAAAAGTTGTGGCTTTCTTTTCAAACCAGTGCTTTCCTGTGTTTTTTGTGCATTTTTTGCAGTTCGAGCTCGACATCACTAATCATATCTATCTATCACTTCATGAAGACAATGAGGGAAGGAAATAATAGTAAAAAGAGGACAGGAGGAAGGAAGAGCCAAAGAGTATAGAGCAAGAGCCAAACAGCAAGGAAGAGAAGAAGATTCAAGCAACTTACCAAGGGAAGGGAGAAGGAGGACAAGGAGCTTGCAACCTAGCCGCCACCCGTCGAAACAAGCAAAGAAGGTGAGTTCTTCTTCTCTCTCTCAATCTTGTTTGCTTTCGCTGTCTGTTTGTTGCTCTCTCTCTCTCTTTACATACTATAGACTGTCATCTATGGAGGTTTTTTGCGTGGTTTTTAACCAAGTTTGAAAAAAAAATGGTCCGACTGTGCGCATCTGTCTCAGCGCGTCCAGATGACAGTGTAGACATAGGTATAGACGCGGAAATAGACTCACTGATAGACGCACACAAAGATGCAGATATAGACGCAGCATGTAATATGTTTTATTTGCATAGGGTAATATGATTTTTCTTATGTAGATGTGGAATCTTGGATCTTCCAGCACTGATCCTGAGTTGGAACACATGAAGAACATCTTAGCGGAGTTTTCTAGAGGTGTTAGTAGCTATTTTGGAGGTTTTCCAAACAAGGAGCAATTCATGGGGGAGATGACCAATTATCTTGGTCGCCCTCCCACTAGAGAGGAGGTTTTTAGTGTCATGTCTGGGACACCTATCACATCTTTACCTAGCAGTGCCGCATAAACACCAAACCTTGGCACACCTCTACTAACAGGTTCTCCACTCACTATGCATACACACAAATCAGCTGATGCACATGGATCGGCTGAAGTACATGGATCAGCCGAAGCACATGCATTTGCAAAAGCACATGCATCGAGTGAGATAGAGGGTAGTGCCTGTTAAGGGAGGAGGGAGAGTCGTGCGGGAGGACGAGGAGGTCGAGGGCTTTGTGGGGGTTGCCTAGGAGGTGGCTCTCAATCACCCTCACCGGGAAATGAGAGAGGTGAGCCTCCACAAATGTACTACTTTGTCACTAATGTTGGTGGTATCTTGCATGATTCTGAGGGGAGAGAAGTGATAGCCTACTTGAGGAGTGTTGTGCATGCCACATGCAAAGATTGCATGATTCCCTTCAAGCACCAAAAAAATGGTTTGTGGCAAGAGGTGTTGCGGGCAGTACATAGAAGGTACCCTAATCTCGAGAATTCATGATTCTCATATGATTAGGGAGTCAAAGCTCGGGGGATTCACTATATATATATTCTCTATATAATGTGCGTTCATGGACTATTTATAAATATCCTAATCTGTGAATTTTTATTGAATAAAACACAACCCTTTTCTATTCAATCTGTAAGTAACTCCTTTATATGACACCCTTCTATATGTAAAAAATGTATAAAAATGGTATTTTAAAAATCCCTTATTTTGAACTCACGTTATATATACATATATTCATGAGTGACCCCCCCGACGGTCAAAGGTGAGAGACACGCTTCATAATAAGAGGTCTCACCTTATGACGCGCGCCAAGGAGTCACTATGGAGATAAGAGCAGGGGTGCCATGGATATAGCCAACCATCCAATTGCCACTGCAGGGAGTGGAAAGAGGCCAAGAAGAGAGTAGCAGAGAAAATGATAAGTCGCCAGCATGCAGAGGTGCGACGTATCCAAATGGCAACCATGGGATCATTGCATTATGGATTGGGTGGCAGGGAGTCATGGGAGGCTGAGCTTGTACGTATTATGGATCAGGTGGCAGAGAGTCATGGGAGGCTAAGTCATGGGTGGCAGGGAGTCATGGAAGGCTGAGTCATGGGTGGCAGGGAGTCATGGGAGGTTGAGTCATGGGAGTCATGGGAGGCTGAGTTTGTAAGTATTATTTGATTTCTTTTTTTAAATTAAATTTTGTAATTTATTTCACTTCATTATGTAGTGTGTTCTAATACGTTGTATGTTCAAATTGTTTTGTAGTATCATATCGTTGGTAAGATGCCTACTCCTAGAGAGGTAGGCTACCATCGAGGTCATAACCGGGTGTCCACTTGGCAGCATTTCTACCAGGAGGGACTCATCACGGAGGAGCAATATAATCATGCCATGAGGATTCCACAACCACAAGAGGTATGTTTCATTTTTTACATGAAAAGTATAGGTAACTCTAATTTATTGTTTGTAATGGTATTTATATACCTTAATCATTTGTGTAGGCGAACCCTGATGCAGTTGAGGATAGAGTAGTGGTGGCGGCAGCGGCAATGGCATAAGCAGCGGTGGTGGTAGCGATGATTATGCCTCTTCTAGGGAGATGTAGATGAGCCCCATGCATGCATGCCTCCCCTTGGCTCGTAGTTTTCATTTTTGATATGTATTACTTTCAGCTAGTGCTTGCGACGATGACCATGCTTGAGGTCACAAGCACTAGAACTCATCATGTAAAAACGTTTTATCTATATATATGAAATTTCATGTTCTACAAACATTGTTTTGTTTTCAGTATAAAAATCTTCAAAATAATCTTTCTCTGTTTTCCATAAGCATACAATTTGATGTTGACAGGCGGAAAAAAACCACCTCTGTTTTGCGCGTCTATCAGCGCGTCTCAATTGCAGGATAAATGCACATTTATTCTCGTCAAAAACTTGCAGAGTAAATGCTTTTTTAGACGCGCAGTTACACGCGTGTATAGATGCACAATATGAATATATCCACTTTTTTATAAATATGATTATATATTTGCATAGCGCATCAATACGTGCATCTATATGCATGTCTATATGGGCGTGTAACTCTCATTATAAGCGCGATTTTAGATGGGAAATTTTAGACGCAGCAGTAGACGCAGTAATAAACGCACCCGATATTTTTTAACACAGTTTAAATATTGCATCTACAAGCACATATATGGAGCCTTTTTACATATAGTTTTAATAAAAAATTAACTGATCATTGCACCCACAAAACAAACAAAATGCACCTCATAATTTTTTAATAAAAAATAAATGACCATTAATTTATAAAAGAAACCCGGCCATTGCACAAGCACATAGCACCATAACCTACTTAATTTGGTAACTTAAAATCCATTCACAGTGCATGCGTACACGCACTATACATTTGATAGATTTGTTGATGAGTTGATTTCTCTTATGAGGCTTAGTTATTATCTTCTATGTACCTTCGAGGAGATTTACACATCACTGATGATGAGGAGGACATGAATCTTTATATAGGAGATGTGATTTTGTAGGCAGTCATGTATGTCCATTCTATTGAATGACTTTGGTTTGATGGCCTGAAGCATTATCATCAATAGATGTTGTTGTATAGAGGCTATGATTGGCATCCTCGTTTGGAGAATGATGTTCTCAATCCTCACCATCGATGATGGACTGCCTTTCATAAGTCGCATATTCAGCCATTGAGATCCCAAGTGTTGAACCGTATTGCTAACAATCCATTATTCATTGAGGATTTCTTTTCAGCTTTTGATTTTTGATGTTTCGTCTATTCATTTGATCCTCATGATATCCTATCTTATTCCTTAATTTATTATCGATTACCCATGTATATTGCTATCCTCACATCTAATCTAGATAGTATCCCTCTCTTATCTTTTACCCTTGCAATTGCCCCTCAAATTTCTATTTTAACTACATGCCCATTTATTGTTGATTCTATATCCTCGCCTACTCCTATTGAGCCTATTTCTGTTGTCCCACCTCTTCCTTCTATTTTTTCAGTAGAATCCTTGCAAAATTTTCTACTTTCTTTCCCTTCTTTCCAATTATCATTATCCCTTCAAATATCTTCATTTTATGATTTATCTTACCCACCTTTTCATTTCTCCCCTATTATTTCCTTACCATCTCCATTTGATTAGACTAACATTCCTCCATAATCAATGATGGATATTCATGGGTATAACAGTGAAATCCTCCATTGATAGCAATGGACATTGAATGATTCTTTAATAGGACTAATGTTTAATTGGCATATCATTCCTGGTTCTTGGGGCACTTCTGCGCAATGTTCTACTTCTTATCTTGAATTTGCTAGAGCATATGCTTGTTTTGAGGATACTTCAATATGCTCGGCATTTCATTTTTGTTGGTAAAGCCTATCTTGATCGATGGAGATCAAACTTAAGAGGAGAAGAATCATTCATTGAAAACAACCAAGGTATAGGAAGGAAAAACCCTGATGCTAGGTAAAGGGTGTTAAGATATCAAGCTCTATATGAGCTGGAACCACCACTATGTGGTTTGGTGATGTGGTAAGATATTATTCACCAGAAAGCATATAAATATCATTAATAACACCTTGATAGACATAAGTACCATGTTTAAGCCAAGGGATCAAATCAGCCCCACAATAGGATAGTTGCATCCAATAAATATCAAGAGAGCTTGTACATTTTACACAATGAGTCCCATTGTCTCACTATAATCTGATTGCATAAACCAAATGATCTATAGTACATCCAAGTGCCAATGTGGCTTAGAATATAAAGTTAAGTAGCTCCCAATGGAAGAAAAAGTTGAATGCCAACTGAGTAAGCAAAACTCAAAATATCATGTGAATGACATCCCAATATCCAAGATCCATAGAGCATACATCTAGAAGCATTGAACCCAAGTAGTCTGCAAGACTTTAAATGTAGCATCCAAGTAGCATCCAAGGATAGAAATAATAGTCAATGTCAAAGCATCTAATCTCTAATCTTAGCTTAGAAGCATGTCATAAACATATCCATAGGCATACATGACAATCAAAGTGTTAGTACATCCAATATGTGGTGCTAATAGCTTCAAAACATAATGAGCATAATATTTATCAAACAACTACTTGTTCTCTACTATGAATAGCATGGATATGATAATCAAATTTGAGTGAATGCAAGCTCAATCAAAGCCCAAAATCATTCTAAGATATGTGTCAAGCATCCTCAAGTGTTAAGCGAACATTCATGCATCAATAGTAAGCCCCAGAAGAATCAAGTGACAATAGGCATATGCTTTTTTTAGATAAATGGCATTCATCTCTATTAGTACAATAATGAAATATTTGAGAAAAGGGACCCAGATTTGTGCTTAAATCAACTTAAGATCATAATCATACCATCTAGGCACCAAAATAGCATCCCTGAAGTATCAAACATGCATTATGGAATTTACTATTTGTTGTCTAAAATTTTTTAAAAAACTTTTTTTTGTGCAAAAGAGAAGAGAAAACTACATAGAATCAACTATATGGCTATTTAGATTTGTAGATCTCATTGCACTCTTCATTTTTAAAGCAAGAGCTATGGTGGAAGAAGCAAAAGCAAGAGAGAGAGACACACACACAAGATGTGGGAACTCCAACACAGTCACAATGTGTGACAGGCCGTCCCTTTATTCAAATGTCACACACTGAAAGAATAAAGTGATAGTGATGGGTTCCCCACTAGCTATAATGTACAAGTGTGTGAGTATTGTCAATGTAGTAATGCACATGTGGCTAGTCATAGGTGTCTTTACCCCAACATTTTTCATTAGCATATCTCAACTTTTTTTACCACACAATCATAGCAAAGCTAAAACTGAGTATAGACCATGGCTAAATTTTTAATAACATTAAAAAAATGCATTGTTGTCCACAAAGCCAACTAAGTACCATTGATAACTAATGATATCCATTGAAAATAAAAAACCAATAATCAATCTTTGATTATTATACACTAATTCAAACTAATACATACTTATGCAAATGAATATTTTCAAAGCTATAGGTGCAAAACCATACTATGTGCATGCCAAATAGCAGGGACTAGTACATTGAATAGTGATCTCATGGTAGACATAGTATCAGTATAGTACATTTGATGAATGCTAAATACATTGAATATACACTATACATGAGCGTTGTCCATGATAAAAGGAGTGTAAGTGATACCTTTCCCTTCAGCATCAAGCAATGCTCAAGACCCCATGAACAAACCTAATCCAAAGTCAAGGTATTGCAACAACTAAGGATGGTTTGCCAAGCGATCATCTTCCATCCATGTAGCATCCAATGGTAAATAATTTTGAAACTTTAGAAAATACATTTTGGAAACTTTACCTTCAATCTTTCTCTCTTTTTGTGCAAAGATTTTCTCAGGGGATCAGTACCTCATCTAATTCATCAACCTTTGGCTAAATTTTAGTAGGTACATCCTCAAACATATGACCATGAAAAGACCTCAACAAGTGTATATAAGAGGCATTGTGCATTTGCCAATGTGGAGGTAATTTCAGCCTATAAGCAATATCATTGATCCTCTCCAACACCAAGAAAGGCCCATAATACCTCATACTTAGACTTTACATACAACATCTCTCTACCTTTCATCTTTTTTAGCCTTGCATTTTCAAATGCAACAACACATAATTTTCCTCTGCAAACTACAAAGCACATGTATGGTGATTAGGTGCCTTCTTTTGCTTACTCCAATTAGGTGCCTTTTTTTGCTTCTCTTGAGGCCTCTTATAAGCATTTCATGGACTACATATATGCTTTCCACATATCAATTAGCCTCAAAGATCTTATCCTTCCCTCCAAAAGCTCAAATGGAGCTTTACCAAAGGAATGGTGCACTGTATTTTTGTATTCAAAATCTACCAAAGGCAAATACTACTCCCAATGTGACTTAGGTATATAGCATTTCAAAAGATCAAGCATTGTAAAATTTTCCTCTTATGATGACTAACCATTCATATATGAACTGTTGCATCAATACATGTATGCCCTTCATAAGGAGGAGAATGACTCTCAATGATCATCTTAAGCCTCAACTACTTTGTGTCACACGGCCATTCATGCATCGACAAGAAACTATCTCTAAGCACAAAGTGTTCATGTCTCTAGCCATTAGAACATTGTTCATAGACATTTGCAAAATTCAAAATCAAGAGCATACTGATCTTTCTTTGCATCCAATTCAATGTGTGATATACGAGACAATGTATCAAGTACCACATTCTTTTTCCCATCTATGTGCACAATTTGAAAGTGAAACATACAATGTTGTCTCATCTCATGTGCTTCTTAGACAACTTAGTCTAAGTCAAAAAGTAGCACAATGTCTAATGGTACATAAATTATAGTGAGTAAATCTTCCTCATAAACCTGCAAATTCTTCTCTTCACTATGGCATTCACAACTCTCATAAGCCACAACTCGACCATCTTCCATTAAAACATCCCCAATGCTATTCTCTTATGCATCCTACTAAACAACAAATGAATTCCTTATATTAGGAAACACAAGAGAATGATCTAAAGTGATATTTTTATTTAGCTTCTCAAATGTAGAAATTTCCACTGCTATCCACTTAATCAAAAGCCACACCCGTCCTTCCTTTGGAAAGCATACAATGGACATGTAGTTTTAGATAAGCTACACACATACTTCCTATGATAGAAACATAGATCTAAGAAACAGTGGATCTTTTGCACATTCTTCAAAGGTGCCTATGAGTGTATTACTTCAAATTTTCTAGGATCAGCTATACAAATGCCATTAGGTGACACAAAGTACATAGGACTGTAGAATCTTAACATACTCAAACTCAACACAAAAAGTTGAGCACTCATATATTCCAATAGTTCCATATTCACAATCTAGACAAGGTGCCATGGTCTATCTGGAAGAAAACAACAAAAAATGACAAGACTCAAACCAATGAGTGCATAGAATGCTCGAATACTCTAAAATACAATATATATGCTAACAAGTCATGGTGATTGCCATAACAATGTGACAATGGAGCTAACTCTATGTGTGTGTGTGTGTGTGTGGAGATGTATATATGGGGACAAATTAGAGTTATAAATATGTCAAACCCTCATCTATTGTCATAACCCTCATCACTTCATCTTTACTTCTTATATAGTATTCATGCCTGTGGTGTCTTGAAGTCCTCTCGCTACTATCCTCATCTACAATGTTGCCTTGCATTATTGCTCTATAGCCATAATCTTTAATTGCCACTTTAATCTCCAATATGTCCCCTTTGTCATGTGCCTAACACATGGTATGCATAGTGTAAACAAGAGTTGTGTGCAGATTGGAAAGACATGGGATCTTGTGAAGAAGTTACGACCAATCAAGTATGGAAGGGAGAAAATCTAAGGTAATTTTGGGCTTCAATGTCCATCAAAACCTCCTAACTCAAGGAGTTTAATCATGAATCTTTAGCACAAGTCTTATAGACTTGACTCCCTTAAATCATGACCATAACATGGAATCATAAAGGATATGCATAGAAATTAGAAGGACAAGGAATACTCAAGGTAATTACATGGATAGGATACACACTGAATAGACTCATAGTTAAGGTAAGAGGAAATTATAATGCATAAGCACAAGTACCTTCTAGTTGCTACATCATTTCCATCACTAATTGAGTCAAAGAAACTTGTTCATCCCCATTGCTAGATCTAACTTCTTATATGCCTTTGGGAACAAACTCTATTAGCTTTGCACTAACTTCAATTTTAGTTTCTGATTCAAAGTGTGATGCATCAACCTCATGGAGGTAGGTGGTAACAAGCTTTCCATAATGGGCATGCACTCACAATAGCTTCAGGCTTAATCGACCCACTCCTTTACTTCTTGATCACATTCAGTTGCTCCATGGTGTCAACTTCATAATTGCCAACTGTGTTACTACTAAGATTTGCTATTGTAGTGAATGATTTCATGTGACCTTCTCTCTTCTAATTAGCCTATGACAATATCAACTTTGGTTCTTATTAGTACTAAGCAAGTGCTATAGTTAATATTATGTAGAGGTTCCCACAAGTCATCAGAGGAAAAAGTTTGAAAGTGGTCATGAGGTTGAAGCTCATGTGAGGGGCTCAATAAAGCAACATCAATTTCAAAAAAACTTCATCAATTGAGCTAGAAACCTAAATTATGCCATTGTATGCCAAGCCATCACAACATCCCAAACTCCATGCTTTAAGAATACAATATGTAACTCATCTCAATGACAAAATTCTTACGCTTGTCAAATTGCATTAATTCTTTGTAATTGATCCAAAATTTTTGCCAACCTTTCCCAAGGCTCAAGCTCTCCTCCTTAAAGCACCCAAGATTCTCTTTCTCTCTACCCAGTTTCTAGCATGGGGTGGAGAGTCCTCCTCCTCCTCTACCTCTCTCAAAGGCTAGTAACATCCTTCTCTTCCTTTAGCACTTCTTCCACATGCAACAATAGCCTTATCTTTCACCTTTCTTTTCTCTCACATGCATTTATCCTCTTTACATTCCCAAAACATAGCCTCCTAAAGGTTGAAATAGCCTTAGCTTACAAACCTAAGGTTTTACTAACGATTTATTGACATAGATATAACTAGCTTTCTTTATCATTAACCTCCAAGAAGTTTGCCTTCATGCAAAGCATGATTATTAACTCAAGTAGTTACTAGTACATTATTGCTCTAAACACTTAATTCTAGGGAGGTCAGTCATAAATATATGTATGTATCATATGGGTTCAACATAAGGGATTTTAAAATACCATTTTTACATATTTTTTACATACATAAGGGTCCCATATGAAGAGGTTACTTACAGATTGAATGTTTTATTAAAGAAAAATTCACAGATAAGAATATTTATAAATAGGCCTTAAATGCACGTGATATAGAGGGTATACATATATAGTGAATTCCTGAGGTACTTAATAATATATCTATACCAAGAAGAAAAAGCACAAAAACTTAATAATCTTACATCTTCATCCACAAACCTATAATACCTCAAAATGTGCCACGGTTTGAGAGTTTCCACACTGGACAAAAATTTTCACGACAACAGTGGGCTCAAACCTAGAAGAGTTATTCTTCAATTGCTCTTGCATCTTCTAAAGTGGGTATGTCCTTGGGTGCTACTAATTGTAGGTGTTGGGACCAATGAAGCCAACAGTGCAGATTTGACAGAAAATGAAAAATTGAAGGTCAAGGAGACTAGGGTTAGCGGGCAAGGTAAGGTCTAGGATGTGTTGATGGTAGAGGTAGGATGGGATTGTAATTCAAATGGTGGTGTTATAGCCAAAGATCCATGTGATGCTAATGCCAATACTAGGGGACATGGTTGAACAAGAGTTTCACAACCATGGCTTCTAGGTAGCCAGCAACCATCTAAATTTCATGCTAGAGCCAATTCCACTCTACTCTTGCTAGTTTAAGTTGCTACTCCAAATATTCAATGCAATTATTTTGCTAAGTAGTAGCATCCTTGAGAGAGTATACGCACATTATGCACTTGGAAGAAAGAGCCTCCTCCTATGGCAATCTACCTTTGAGTTCCTCCACATCAACACACAACTTGATATCAAAAGTAGCATGCTTTGACTTTGGTTATTGTTGGTCTTGGGATCTTCAATGAGATTTTTCTATAGGGTGTGTTTTTTCTACAATGTGTTGTGAGTAATGAATGCTTGGGCTCGATTGTAGGGACTTGCTAGTGTGGGAGATAGTGAGACTAGGTTAAAAGAAGAAATAACATCCCACTATATCATCTGGTTCAAGATTTTCTAGACCAATAGTAAAATGAGCTCACACATGTGCTTTTTCTTCATGTCTCCATTGGCTAGTAGTTGGTGATGATCATTCTAGAGCACTTCAACTTGCTCCAGCGCAGCATCGCTTTATTGCTTCAGAGCTTGTGAGTGTTCCATGAGGAGAAGCCACTTGGGTTCCTTGGAGAAAGTGCTAGTTGAGAAGTCAAAGAAGTCATAGGCAAGGCATATTTGCGGTGCTTCATTGTTACTAAGGAGGATGGGCTCCTCTTTGAACGCTATCTTCCCTCTCAAAATAGACAAGATAGGAGAGAGATGAAGAAACCAAGAGTATATGCACAAAAGCAATGGAGACTTGAGCACATAGAGATATGGGATTGAAATCTTCTTCTTCTCCTTTTTTCTTATTTCACATAAAAGAACTAAGTCTACAACATGATAAAAGACTAATTTGAAAGTACCACAATGTATGTACACATCATCACCAAGCATGAACCCACTAAAGAAAGAAGAGGTGTCATAATGACTATGCCATAACTAAGGATGAGACTATGTGGGTGTAATCCAATTGTAGAATCACTAGTGTATCCTCATGTGTGTCACATAATACACCAGTGAATAATATCATGTCACATCACTAAGACTTGTAGTGGATGCCAACTCATCTAGAGCTCGACATCTCACTAGTGTAACCTCATGTGTGTCACATAATACACAACTGAATAATATCATGCCACATCACTAAGACTTGTAGTGGATGCCAACTCATGTAGAGCTCGACATCTCAACACTCCCCCTCAAGCTTAGTATGAGCTCCTAAACTTCAAGCATAGTCTTGAAGCATTGAAGCTTTTTAGCTCCTAAGACCTTAGTGAAAATATCATCAGCTTGATCATCTATGTGCTAACATAAACCAAGCCAATATCACATGTCAGAACCCACTCTGAAATGAAATGGTAATGGACCTCTATGTGTTTGGTCACACATGATACACTTGGTTTCTCCTCACATGTTGCAATTGTAGCACCTATGTACTCTACCTTTGTACTAGAAAAGGCAATTGTTGGTTGTTTCTTGCTACTCCAAGTAGGAATAGTGCTACCAAAGGAAACTATAAAACTACTACTAGACCTCTTATGTAAATACTACTAGCCCAATCTACATCTATGTGACAATGCAAGTCCAATGTTACACCTACACCATAGAATACAGTTAATCCAATGTGGACTTGATATAGCATAATGTGCACGACACTACATCCAAAATCTGTGGCTTCCATGAAAACTACATAAACTGACTCTCCAAACCAACTCTGTAGTTTAGATTTGGCCTAGTGATTGTCAAATAGATAAGGCTATCCACAAGTTTCTGATACATAGTGACATCCTCAATCAAGTCACCCTCATGTACACTAAGCTTAACAATAATATCCCAAAGTATAAAAATAGGCTTGCAATCAGCCATACCATAATTCTTCAACATATCCAGCACATACTCTCTATGTGACAACCATATACCCTTTGGAGTCTTGATTATCTCTATATTGAGAAAATGGTGCAGCTCTCCCAATTCCTTTATCTCAGATTCAATCTTAAGGAGACTCTTCACATTGTCAATCTTCATCTCATTATCATCCACAATGATTAAATCATCCACATATATAGTAATGATCACAATACATGCATCACTCTTACATACATAGAGTGAGTGATTAACCTCTACTTTGTGAAATCCAATGCTAGTAATGTATTCTACAATGTTTTCATGCCATGCTTTGAGTGCTTGTTTCAACCCATAGAAGGACTTATTAAGAAGCTTGCATATATAATCTAGATAATTCTCATCCACATAACTAGATGGATGCTCCATGTAAACTTCCTCTTGTAACTCCCCCTCCAAGAAGGCATTGTTAACATCCATTTGATTCATGATCCAACCCTTTGATGCACCCACTACAATGATTGGTGCGTAGATCGGATGCTATATGCTCGTGTAGTGAACGCCGGAAGGTCCCCAAGAATAAAAGAACTCTACTTTTTGCACAAAAATCAAGATAGAAAGCATGCACGACATGAACAAGAGACCGATTGGGTGCAATCTCCCCCCATGCCTTGTGTGAGTACTTCACAAAGCATGTATTTTATGTATTAATCATCTTCAAGCTCAAATAATAGCCCAAATTACAAAATAGCACACTTTTGGCTTTTGAGTTTGCTTTAGCACAAAATAGAAATAAAGCTAATGGACAGGCGCCCAGAGAGTCAGGCATACCCAATACAATGTCCAAATACAAATAATATAATCGTGTGCCCATGCGCATACAAAATAATAAATAAATATCCAACGCCTCAATAAATAAGCGCGACAAAATATAGGCGCCATGCCTAAGGTATGCGCCCATCAAAATATAAGTGATAACTCGAATACACACTATCCTCCAATGCTTTCCTCCGCCACTGTTGCTATCTCTACACATCACAACTGAAGCATTCATAATCGTTAGTAAAATAATACAATTAAACCGACAAAAGTGAATATCTAGTAGTCTTCAGCTACATAAATAAATCAACTGGTTAGAAATCAATCCTAACCTTAATTTATCACGAGTGCGCACTCTAAACTCATAAACGTCTATTAATTTAATATGTATTTTGCGGAATCACCCGCTATGGAATCACCCATGTACACACTAAATTAATGAAACGCTCGAAAAGGATAGGCGTCCCCATCAACGTCTCGCACAAAGAATCCACTTTGTGTATGATCCCCAGTGAACAAAGTTTATGGAATCCACCATAAAACCTCACGGAATCCACCATGGCACGGAATCCACCGTGAAATATGTCTCGCGGCATCATACCCCCGGGGTGGGATAGCAATTGTCCTCAATTACTATTGACTCAATGTGGAGCTAACAAAGTGGGGAAAGCATTTAAGTCTCTAGCGTGCATCCATTGGGCCTCTTCAACAGGATGGTTTTTAAACTTGACCAAATATCTAGAATATCTACGACCAGTTCTAGTGGTCATGAAGTCAGTATCTATGATAGCTTCAGGCTCAAGGATTTCAATCTCTTCATCTAACAAAGGTGGGTTTTCATAAACAGTGTGTACAGGTAATTGGCCTCTAAAGGGTCATAATAAACTAATGTAAAATGTTGTCACAACTCTATAGAAACAGAATATCTATATAATGATTTATTAAATTTATTTCCTTTGCACTAATTAGATATAAAGAAAAGTGCATTGGAGCTGGCCACTGATGAGTGGTCACAGGTTATGGTGGACCCACACGGTGGGTTAGAGAAAAGATAGTTCACACTTCCACCTATATGACCCGATTGGGCGCCTGTGACTAGAACTCACGCATATCAGGGTTAGACTCGCACACAGAAAGGATTGATGCCTTGAAGTGTGGGCTAGATCCACCAGAACAGACAGTTACAATCAACAAGATGGCATGATCATGAAATGCTTGTATAATGTGCATATGTGGGCTGAAAGCTTGAAATGCACATTTCTTTGCATAGGAAAGTCACATGAAGATTCGGATACCATTTTTGCGATGTACACGGAAAAAGCTTTCATATGATACCCATATTGGGGGGGTCCCTAAATTCTAGGAGATCCCTAAATTTTAGGAGGTCCCTAAATTTTAGAAGCCTCGAATTAGCCTAAAAATGCTAGTCCTAAAAAATAGGGATGTCATTCTAAAAATAGTAAGTTCTGTACTCTGACTGTGCTTACTAAATTTGGTTGTTTCTATTCTTGACAGTATTCAACCCAAAAAGGAAGGCCATAAAGAAGAGACAAGTGTCAAGACACTTGTCACACAAGTTTCCAAGTGTCCCACCACTTGTCACATCTCATGACATGTGGCTGGACACTTGTCTTGTGCTACTCCACTTTCCCCTTTTGTACTAGCTCTCCCCTCTCCTATAAATAAGAGCTCGTTTTTCTTCATTGAGCATCATTTTTCTTTGCTGTAAACTCATGTACAGCACCCACAGATAGCCAGAAACTGGCCCCATCCATCCCCATCATCATCCCCCACTTCTCCATTATCAAATTCCTCCATATTCCCTCTTCTATCACTGTTGTTTTACAAGACAGCAAGCCTGTAAATTCATTACAGCACCTCCTTCTTGAGCTCTTTCTTCCATTTTAGCTACAAGAAGCAAGCTCTATCCCTGTACTGCTGATCAACGATGGAGAAAGGCTGAATTCCCCTTTTTCTTCTCTCATACTGTAAAGAAATCAGTTCTTATCATTGCATAATAGATAATGCATGTGTGTTTGTACATCTTTGCATGATCTTGTGAGAGTGAGAATTACTTCTTCTCACTCTCAGGTTGATTGTAACTGAGCTCTTCCCTAAGGGACTTGGGTTGAGCAGAAATACATTCCTTCGGGGGGGGTTGCCCATCTTCAACCCTCAATCTTGTCTCCATTACTTTTACATTTTTATGGCTGTAATTTTGTGAGTAATTTTCATTTTCAGCTTTAAGTGTTCATTCTCTTTTCTATTAAATCTCGAAAACAAGCAAATATCATAATTGTTAAGCATACTACGTTGTTCGGGGCGTTCACAGTGGTATCAGAGCTTTGGCTCGGTCCCCACCCCCAACACTGGTAGTGCTTACAACTATAAGTTTGTTGTTTTCAGCCCTTGCATTGAGTGCGTGAGCATATTTTTTTTTCTTTAGTCTCAATGGATCAATCGAGTGCTATCCTTCAAGCCATTCAAAGTCTTAGAGAGGAGAATCAGCAAATTCGTGAGCAACTTCTCAAACTAGAAAAAGTTGAGAATCCCAAAGAATTCAAGGAAAGAAGCCCATCTACTTCAAGGAGACAAAGCCATACCAATGAAAGGAGCCGATCAAGAAGTCCAACTACTTCTAAGAGGCAGTCCCATTCTACTTCAAGACAAAGAAAGAGATCGAGTCGAAGCTCATACTCTTCTTCAAAGTCATCTGGCGCCTATTCTGATGGATCCTCTTCTAGTAATGAAGAGTCACACCCTTCTCGTGGAAGACCTCATCATCGTCAAAGGCGTCGACATTCTTCACCCTCGTTTCCATCTTCATCCCCATCAAGCACTTCATCATCTTCAACCTCAATATCCGAGCATGGACGAAGGCATAAGAAGAAGAAGAAGACTAAGTCACTATCTCAACTTGAAAAGAAGATCAAGTTTAGTATGTATGATGGTTCCCGAAATCCTAATCTTCTTCTGAAGTTTATTCGTCAATTTTAAATTTTGTATGGTCGTGACAAGTATAAAGAAAAAGAAAAGATTAAGTTTGCAGCTTTACATTTAACCGACTTAGCCCATACTTGGTGGACGGGGTTGGAATATGATCGTGCTGCCCCAAAATCATGGCGGTCCTTTGTTCGCCTGATACAAAGCCAATTTCTTCCTGTTCATTTCAAAAGAGATGTAAAAATGGAATGGGATCGGCTTTGGCAAAGGAAAAATGAGTCACTTGGTGACTATACCAAGAGATTTTGGGAGCTACTTTTGAAGGTCCAACATTTCAAGAAGATCAGCAGTTCGGAAAAGCTTAGGAAGTTTCAAGGAGGTTTGCATTTTAAACTTCGTACTGCTCTTAATCATTATCATTGTTCTAGTCTCAGGGAACTCATTGACCATGCTGAGACATGGGAAATGGAGCACAATGGCAACAAATCATTCCAAAAGAATGATAAGAAGAGAGTAGCTGATGATGAGGAGTATTCAACCCCAAATGAAGGACAAAAACAGTGGCAAAAGCAGCCATCAAATCAAAAGAAGATGAAGCCCTATGCACCTCCTAATGCTCCTCAATTTCGCTCCAATCTATACCCACAAGCAAAGCAATTTTCCGAAGAAGAAAAGCAACGCTTCATGAAAGAAGGGAAGTGCTTTAAATGTGGACAAACAGGCCACATAGCGAAGCAATGTCCAAACAAGGGACAAAGCAAGGTTTCTGACAACAAGCCTAAGTCGCCAGTGAAAATCAATGCTATCAGTGATGTAGTTGCAAACACAACTCACACTCCAGAGACGCGCAAATTATTAAAAGCTTGGGGACAGTTGCAAGGTGACACAATGAAGACTGTGATACCCTACATTGGCAAGCTGAAGTTTCAAATTCAAGGCTACAGTGACGAAGATACCTTCTGTATCGGAGACCTTGATGGTTGCGATGTGATTCTTGGAATGCCCTGGAATCAAAGAATAGATTCAACCATCTTCTCTCAGAAAAAGAAGGTAGAACTCACCAACAAAGGCAAGAAGTATGAGATCCAAGCTGGAGTTTCTGGAGACACCATACCTATGGTAAGCCATATGCAAGTCTCTAGAGAAATTAAGGATTGTGTTCAATGTTGTCTGCTTTATGTCACTGATGTAAAAGATAATATGAATGCTGAAAACCAAGAGCAACTTCAGCTCTTGGAAAAGTATAAAGATTATTTTTTGGAAGATCTTCCTTATCAGCTTCCCCCAGAAAGGCCAGAAGACCATCATATTGATATTATCCCGGGCAGTTCTCCTCCTAATATAGCACCATACCGTGTGAGCCGTCCTCAACAAGAAGAAATCAGAAAGAAAGTCGAAGACCTACTCAACCGTGGGCTAATTAGGCCAAGTAGCTCACCATTTTGTTCACCGGTTCTTCTTGTTCAAAAGAAAGATGGCACATTCAGGATGTGCATTGATTATCGAGCCCTCAACAAAATCACCGTGAAGAATCGGTTTCCTATTCCCAGAATTGACGACATTTTGGATCGTCTAGGAGGCTCAAAGGTTTTCAGCCGCATTGATTTAAAGAATGGTTATCATCAAATTAGGGTAATACCACAAGATGTACACAAAACTACTTTCCGCACTTCATGCGGTCTTTATGAATTCTTGGTGGTTCCTTTCGGATTAACCAATGCACCAGCCACCTTTAATAGAATGATGGAGCGCATCTTTAGAGAGCATCGACAATATGTCGGTACTTTCTTTGATGATATTGTTGTCTTTAGCAAGAATGAAGAGGAGCATCATCAACACTTGGAAATTGTTCTACAATTACTATAACAAAATCAACTCTTGGTAAATGGTAAAAAGAGTGAATTTTTCATGCATAAAATAAATTACCTTGGGCATGTCATCTCTTTTGAAGGGATTCAGATGGATCCTGAAAAGATCAGGATAATCCAAGAATGGCCTCATCTTCGTGATGTACATGAGGTGCGATTGTTTCTTGGCTTATGTTCTTATTACCACCGCTTCATCAAGCATTTTGCACATATGGCTTCTCCACTTCATGACCTTACAAAGAAGAAGATCTCTTTCCAATGGAAGGAAAAAGAGAAGGCAGCCTTCACAAGGCTAAAAACAGCTCTTACTTCTGGACCTGTTCTTATCATTCCAGATCTGGAAAAACCATTTGTGGTGGAAGCAGATGCTTGCGGTGATTGTATTGGTGCAGTGCTAAATCAAGAAGGCCATGCCGTAGCCTTTGAAAGCCGCCGTCTAAATGATGTGGAGAAAAGGTATGACATTTATGAAAAGGAGCTCTTAGCAGTGGTTCATGCTTTAAAGATATGGAAACATTATCTTTTCGGCAATGAATTCCTTATTAAAACCGATCATCAAAGCTTGAAGTATTTCAAGACTCAAAAGCATTTGCAGGAGAAACATGCAAGATGGGAAAATTTCTTGTCTATGTTTCATTTTCAAATTATGTACACTCCAGGGAAACAAAATGTAGTTGCTGATGCACTTTCTAGAGTGCCTCGCATTGCAACTATTACAGTGGCTCATCATGAAGATTTTCAAACGATGAAGAATACTTATGATGAAGATATTGATTTTGCAGCAATTTGGTCAAATTTACAGCAAGGAGGTTCTCATCCAGATTATTCCATCAAAGATGGTTACCTTCTCATGAACAATCACCTTTGTGTCACTCTTCCTGTTCGACAAAAGGTGCTTAAAGAAAGTCATGAACCCCCTTATGCAGGGCATAGAGGGAGGGCAACCACTCTAAGTGCAATTGAGCGCTACTTTTATTGGCCAACATTACGAAAAGATACACATAACTTCATTGAGGCTTGTCTGGTATGCCAAAAATCCAAATATGATAGGCAGAAGATTCCAGGATTGTTGCAACCTCTTCCAGTGCCCAAAGATCTATGGGAATCTATCACAATGGATTTCATCTCAGGTATTCCAAGAACACCTCAAGGTCATGATATGATTTGGGTCATAATTGATAGATTCAGCAAACAATCACATTTTATTCCATGTCATAAAACATTGAAATCCGCACAAGCTGCAAGACTTTTCATTCAACATATCTTCAGATTACATGGTATGCCTTCTGAGATCATTTCAGATAGAGACTCCAAATTCACAAGTAACTTTTGGCGTGCTTTATTTGAGAATTTGGGAACCGCTGTAAAGTTCTCCTCAGCTTTTCATCCTCAAACTGACGGCCAAACAGAGGTGATGAATCTCACTCTTTTGGATATGTTGAAAGCTTATGTTAGTGAACATAAGTCACAATGGGAGAAATATCTTCCATTATTGGAGTTTGCTTACAACAATACAGTGCACTCATCCACAGGGAAAGCTCCAAATGAAATAGTACAGGGTAAAGTGATTCCTCCTCCAATTATTCGCACTAAAGATAAGATTTTTGCTGCTGATGAGTTTGCTTCAGATTTAAAAACCGCAATGGATCAAGTTCGAGCCACTATCAAAGTTTCCCAAGAGCGACAAAAGAAGCAAGCAGATAAACGAAGAAGACCTTTGGCTTTTGAAAAAGGTCAATATGTCTTGCTAAAGTTTGATAAAAACAGGCTCAAACAAGGTTCTGGTCAAAATTCATCTTTTCCAAAGCTCTCTAGTAGATACTTTGGACCCTTCAAAGTGATTGAGAAAATAAATGAAGTTTCTTATCGACTTGAGCTTCCTACTCATTGGAAAATACACAATGCTTTTCATGTAAGTTTGCTAAAACCTTACATAGGACCAGAACCAAAGGAACCCATTACTGAAGATCCCCTAGAAGTTGAAGAAACAGAGCAACTCTTGGAACTTGAAAAGATTTTGTTTCTCAAGGATCGAACCACGAGAAGTGGCCTTGTGACACGAAAATTCTTGCTAAAATTCAAGAATCTACCCACCACAGATGCACAGTGGGTAGATGAAAAATTCATGAAGGATTACCCAAATATTCTACAACAATATCAAGAAGATTTTCAGCTGAGGACAGCTGAATAAAAGCCAGAGGGCTGTCACAACTCTATAGAAACAGAATATCTATATAATGATTTATTAAATTTATTTCCTTTGCACTAATTAGATATAAAGAAAAGTGCATTGGAGCTAGCCACTGATGAGTGGTCACAGGTTATGGTGGACCCACACGGTGGGTTAGAGAAAAGATAGTTCACACTTCCACCTATATGACCCGATTGAGCGCCTGTGACTAGAACTCACGCATATCAGGGTTAGACTCGCACACAGAAAGGATTGATGCCTTGAACTGTGGGCTAGATCCACCAGAACAGACAATTACAATCAACAAGATGGCATGATCATGAAATGCTTGTATAATGTGCATGTGTGGGCTGAAAGCTTGAAATGCACATTTCTTTGCATAGGAAAGTCACATGAAGATTCGGATACCATTTTTGCGATGTACACGGAAAAAGCTTTCATATGATACCCATATTGGGGGGGTCCCTAAATTCTAGGAGATCCCTAAATTTTAGGAGGTCCCTAAATTTTAGGAGCCTCGAATTAGCCTAAAAATGCTAGTCCTAAAAAATAGGGATGTCATTCTAAAAATAGTAAGTTATGTACTCTGACTGTGCTTACTAAATTTGGTTGTTTCTATTCTTGACAGTATTCAACCCAAAAAGAAAGGCCATAAAGAAGAGACAAGTGTCAAGACACTTGTCACACAAGTTTCCAAGTGTCCCACCACTTGTCACATCTCATGACATGTGGCTGGACACTTGTCTTGTGCTACTCCACTTTCCCCTTTTGTACTAGCTCTCCCCTCTCCTATAAATAAGAGCTCGTTTTTCTTCATTGAGCATCATTTTTCTTTGCTGTAAACTCATGTACAGCACCCACAGATAGCCAGAAACTGGCCCCATCCATCCCCATCATCATCCCCCACTTCTCCATTATCAAATTCCTCCATATTCCCTCTTCTATCACTGTTGTTTTACAAGACAGCAAGCCTGTAAATTCATTACAGCACCTCCTTCTTGAGCTCTTTCTTCCATTTTAGCTACAAGAAGCAAGCTCTATCCCTGTACTGCTGATCAACGATGGAGAAAGGCTGAATTCCCCTTTTTCTTCTCTCATACTGTAAAGAAATCAGTTCTTATCATTGCATAATAGATAATGCATGTGTGTTTGTACATCTTTGCATGATCTTGTGAGAGTGAGAATTACTTCTTCTCACTCTCAGGTTGATTGTAACTGAGCTCTTCCCTAAGGGACTTGGGTTGAGCAAAAATACATTCCTTCGGGGGGGGTTGCCCATCTTCAACCCTCAATCTTGTCTCCATTACTTTTACATTTTTATGGCTGTAATTTTGTGAGTAATTTTCATTTTCAGCTTTAAGTGTTCATTCTCTTTTCTATTAAATATCGAAAACAAGTAAATATCATAATTGTTAAGCATACTACGTTGTTCGGGGCGTTTACAAATGTGTTGTGAATTTTCGAGTGAGGTGGTAGTTCTAACTTGAAAGCATTGTCATTGATTTTGTAAATGATCTTAAATGCTCCATAGAATCTAGGTGCTAATTTCACAACTAGGTGTTTATCTACACTTTGTAATCTACGTTTTTCTATTCTCAACCAAACATAGTCGTCAACTTTGAAATTCATGGCCTGTCTTTTCTTATTGGCTTGTTTTGTATATGATTGCTAGGCTTTGGCAATCATGTCTTTAACCTCATCAAAAATAGTAGCGTGCATGTTAGCAATATCATTAGCACTCTGAATTCTATTTGATAAAGATGCAATAGGTGTAGACAATCTATAACCATAAATTACTTCAAACTGTGCTTTCTTTGTAGATGTGTGTGGTGTATTGTTATATGCAAACTGTAGTAAATGTAAATGTGTATCCCAGGTCTGTGGTTTAGAAATATTGTAAGCACGTAAAAGATCTAAAATAGTATTGTTAGTGGCTTGTGTTTGTCCATTAGTTTCAGGATGAAATACAGATGAGAAATCAATCTTTGTTCCTAGATTAGCAAACAAAGTAATCCAAAAATTATTACAAAATCTAGAATCACGGTCAGAAATAATAACTTTTGGTAATCCATGATTAGTGAAAACAGTTTTCAAAAACAATTGTGCTGCCTGAGATGCTGTTAAAGTTTTCTTACATGGAATGAAATATGCTTGTTTACTAAACCTGTCTACAATAGTCCAAATCATGTCATGGTTAGCTTTAGTATTAGGTAAATCAGTAATAAAATCCATAGAAATCTGTTTCCATGGTCTTGATGGAATAGATAAAGGCATAAGTAATCCATACTATTTACCATGATGTCTCTTAACTCTTTGACAAACCAAACATTCAGAAACAAAGTTAGATACATTAGTGTCCATATGTGGCCAATAAAAATCTTCAGTCAATGTACGTAAAGTAGATATAATACCTCTATGACCTCAATATGGAGGACAATGAATCTCATTCAAAACAAAAGATCTAAATGGAACTGTAACACATAATCTCTTTTCATAAACCATGAATCCATCATTGTAAGACAGTGAATCAATAGGAATACAGTTATTTCTAACTAATTTATTCCAATCAGCATGAAAAGTAATGTCCTGATGATAAGTATCTTTCATAGGAGTTAGAGAATCAAATGATATAACAGAGATATTATGAATGGTCGGTCTTCTACTTAATGCATCAGCCACTACATTTTCTTTACCTGGTTGATATTGGATAAGGGGATGAAAACTTTGAATAAAAGCTACCCATTTGATATGTCAGTCAGATATTTGAGGTTGACTAAGTAAATGTCTAATACTTTGTTGATCAATCTTAATCATAAACTCAGAACCCATTAAGTAATGTTTCTATTGTCTTAAAGCTTGTACAACAGCTAACAATTATTTATCATATGTGAAATATTTAAGTTCGGAGGGTTTCAGTTTACAACTAGAATAGGCTATGGGATGATTATCTTGCATAAGTACGGCTCCTATTCCAGATCCGCTAGCATCAGTAACTACTAAAAAGAATGGTCTATTAAAATCGGGTAGTTGTAATACAGGAGCATGAGTTAATGCATGTTTCAATAAATCAAAAGATTTCTGTTGCTTATCAGACCAATGATAAACAATACCTTTCTTTAAAAGTTTAGTCAAAGGCAAATCAAGTAATGAAAAATTTCGCACAAACTTCCTGTAAAAACTAGCAAGACCTAGAAAAGAATGTAACTCATGCACATTTTTGGGTATAGGCCAGTTTAATATTGCTTCTATCTTCTTAAGGTCAACCTTAATACCTTCTGATGACACAATATGACCTAGATATTCAATTTCTGTTCGAAAGAACTCACTCTTTTCTAGATTAGCATACAATTGATTATCTTTCAACAACTTGAAAACCAAAGACAGATGTTCATAATGTTCTTTCTCATTTTTACTGAATACCAAGATATCATCAAAGAATACTATAACACAATGTTGATATTTCAAAAATATGCGATTCATCATTCTACTAAATGTAGCAGGTGCATTAATCAATCCAAAAGGCATCACTAAAAATTCATAATGACCAAATTGTGTTCTAAATGCAGTCTTAAATATGTCAGATTTATCTAATCTTACCTTATGATAACTAGATTTAAGATCTATTTTACTGAATATGGCAAAACTTGTAGTTTATCCATAAGATCATCGACTTTAGGAATTGGATATCTATTCTTTACAGTAATATTATTTAGGGCACGATAATCAATGCACATACGATAAGTATTATTCTTCTTCTTTACTAATAAAACAGGTGCGCCAAATGGAGAACTATTAGGTCTAATTAATCCTCTGTTTAATAATTCCTCAACTTGATTTTGAATTTCTTTTTTATCTATCTGGTTATGCCTATATAGTACTTTACAAGGTGGTTGTGTACCAGGAATTAAATCTATTTTGTGGTCTTCAGGACGTGAAGGAGGTAGTCCAGATGGTAGATCTTCAGCAAAACAATCTTTAAATTGTGCAAGGAATTCTTTATGCCTAGGGTGCATATATTTTTCTTTAGCTTGCAGTTCATTCACCCAAATTAGATAAGATTTATTACTTTTGCGTAATGCACGTTTAGCTTGAGTATGGGTGAGCAGTGGAAAAGTATTAGATGTGTGCATACCATACAATGTAATGTGTTTTCCTTGAAAATGAATTTTAATTGAATGCGTGGAATAATCTATGTGAGGATTATGCTGATGACGCCAAGGCATACCTAAGATAATATCACTAGATTGTAATGGTACAACTAGAAAATTCCTTCTTTCAGTGTATTCACCAATTTGAATTTCTAGATCATGCACCTCTTGTATTCCATTATACCTTGTGCCTAAGAATGCTGCTTTAATGCGATAATACGTAGGAATAGTTTGTATTTTCAATTCTTTCACTAACTTTGCAGAAATAAAATCATGTGTACTACCATCATCATGCAAAATAATATTTTCTTTTCCATGCACTAAACATTTCATTGTCAACAAAGAATGTGGAGTTGGCATACCTGGTAAAGTATCCGAAGGAGTAGCAAGGTCGTCCTCATCTTCCGTAAAGTCAGGCATTTCCTCATGTTCTTTATCTTCCATTGCTCCAAGATAGTTGATATGGACAGGTGGCTTCTTCGATTGGCAATTGGCTGCTAGATGTCCAGGTTGATGGCATTTGTAACACACTATAGGTTTGGCTTTAGATATATTGTTTATAATGGCAGGAAGTCTTGGAATATTAGGATTTGGCTATGAAGATGGCTTAGGGTTTTGATTGGTATTTGATGGCAAAGTAGGTGGTTTTATCCAAGGCTTACAAAAATATGATGAAGGAAATCGACTTTGATTGAATCTTCTAAAATTTGAATTGAATTGCTTAGAACCATAGTTACCATTTACTTGAAATTGTTGTGGACGCTTGTCTGTTCCTCGATTCTTGTCTTCAGTGTCATGTGCCAAAGAAATTGCATCTTCAAGGGTTGTAGGTTTGAACATATTGACTTCAGCGTAGTAATGTCCAAGTAATCCAGACATAAACTTGTGCTTGTGAGTCGCTTCAGGTACGTCTTCAAGCATGCGTAGTTGGAGTAAGGCATTCCAAAAGCGTTCGGTGTACTGAGAAATAGGCTCACGATCTCTTTGCTGAAGAAGGTCCCATTGCTTTACGGCTTTTTCATGGAATTGTGGAGGAAGGAAATTCTGCATAAACTTCTTCTTGAAACTCTCCAAGGTAGTGGGACAATCTATGCTCTTACGAACCACGGTCCACCAAAGAGATGCTCTATCCACTAAATGATTAGTGACACACTTGATTTTATCTTTTTCAGCATATGTTTTCTCATGAAAGTAATCATCAAATTGACTGATGAATGCAAGAATAGTCTTTACATCTCAAGTGCCATTGAAAGTACGCAATTTGAAATTTATTTTACTTATCTTTGTTTCTTTGCGGATGGATTGAGCTTCGAGAGTCGCATCGATGGTTCGTTGGATAAGATCTTCAAGTTGTTTTCCATCTTTGTCGGTAGTCGATCTTTGTAAATTGGCCAATTGAACTTGCAATGCTTGCCGGGCTCTTCGTTGTTCGTCCAATTGCATCATAATTAAATCCAGCTTTTGTTCCACCATAGGTTCAGGAAGATCACCTTCAGCCATTAAATCATCCATATTTGGTTCCGTCATCCTACAAAACTTCAAAAGACCTCACACTCTCAAAATCCAATTAGCGGGATGAGCGTAGCTCAAAGTCGAGTGTACAAGGCTTATAGATTTTTGTTTGGCTTTCACGGTCTTTGTCTTTGGCAATTGCGAGATTTGAAAAATTTGTAAAATCTATGTTTGACCTTCTGTGTATGCTGAAACTGGTTCAGCAAGTCTATGTATGCGAACAGAGTCTTCCAGGGAACAACTTTGCAGTTCGGTGCTTCTGCGCAGGAATGGTCTTTATGGGAGTTTTTAGCACAAGTCAGTTCTGACTTCTGATGACTTGCTGGACTTACAAAGTTTCAGAACTTAGGAAACTTGATCAACTTGAAGTTTGTTGTGACTTAATACTTGCTTGACTAAGCTTAAGCTTAGTCTTGACTAAAAACGATGAATTTTAGGGGGAGGGGCGTTTTTTGCACAGGCAGAAATCACGTTGGACACATCCTGATGCGCTGATTTTAAAAATGATGGTTAAGTAAGCTTTTTAAGCTTACTATTGAGCTTTTAAACTATCAAATAAGCTTTGAAGCTTTTGGGCTATGGAGTTATTGTCAAACTCTTAAGAAGAAAACAACTTGTGTAGGGAGATGTTGAAGTGGTCCTCCGCCGTTTCAAGCTGGTCCTTCGCAATTAGAGGCTGTAAACAGAGGTTCTTGACCACCAAGAATCCACCGGTATCGACCGTTCGTGATGAGACTGACCATAGAGCTCGATCGTTCCAGGCGCTCCGCATTCGCACAAGATGGGTAGCCATTGGAAGCTCTCGATCTCAGCCTCGCTCTAATACCAGTGGTGCACAGATGGGATGCTCTATGCTCGTGTAGTGAATGCCAGAAGGTCCCCAAGAATAAAAGAACTCTACTTTTTGCACAAAACTCAAGGTAGAAAGCATGCACGATATGAACAAGAGACCAATCAGGTGCAATCTCCCTCCATGCCTTGTGTGAGCACTCCACAAAGCATGTATTTTATGTATTAATCATCTTCAAGCTCCAATAATAGCCCAAATTACAAAATAGCACACTTTTGGCTTTTGAGTTTGCTTTAGCACAAAATAGAAATAAAGCTAATGGGCGGGCGCCCAAAGAGTCAGGCATACCCAATACAATGTCCAAATACAAATAACATAATCGTGCGCCCATGCACATACAAAATAATAAATAAATATCCAACGCCTCAATAAATAGGTGTGACAAAATATAGGCGCCATGCCTAAGATATGCGCCCATCAAAATATAAGTGATAACTCCAATACAGGCTATTCTCCAATGCTTTCCTCCACCACTGCTGCTATCTCTACACATCAATTGAAGCATTCACAATCGTTAGTAAAATAATACAATTAAACCAACAAAAGTGAATACCTAGCAGTCTTCAACTACATAAATAAATCAACTGGTTAGAAATCAATCCTAACCTTAATTTATCACGAGTGCACACTCTAAACTCATAAACGTTTATTAATTTAATATGTATTTTGCAGAATCACCCACTATGGAATCACCCATGTACACACTAAATTAATGAAACAATCGAAAAGGATAGGCGTCCCCATCAACTTCTCGCACAAAGAATCCACTTTGTGTATGAGCCCCGGTCAACAAAGTTTACGGAATCCACCGTGGCACGGAATCCACCGTGAAATATGCCTCCTGGTATCAATGATAATCCTTACATCAGTCACTTTAGCCACTAGAACAACCAGTGCTACCTTATAATGCTCATTATATCCCTCTACTTAATGTTGTATACCCATTTGCAGCCAATAGCTTTCTTGGCCTTAGGTAAAGGTACCAACTCCCATGTGTCATTATTCTTAAGAATAGCTATTTCTTCATCCATAGAATAATCCCAATACTCGTTACCCACTACATCCTCAGAATACATCCTGAGAATAAGTGAATTCCACATCCAGTAGATCCTTACTCTTATATACACTACAAGGGACTGGGGCAATAGCGACGCCGATTAGCGACGGCGTTTATCGGCGTCGCTATTGGCGTCGCTAAATAGGCGTCGCGACGCATATAGCGACGCCAATAGCGACGCCACAGGGAAAAAAAGCGCGGCCGAAACCAGAGTGCCGTTTTCATTTTGTTTTCTTCGCCTTTTGAGAGCGAGAGCGAGGGAGAGAGCGAGGGAGAGAGCCAAGGCTTTGTGAGAGAAGAGGAGGAAGAGACTTGCTGCCGCCGCCGCCGCCACAGTCGTTGTTCACGAAGGAGAGGAGGAGCCCTCGTTGCAAAGAGAAGCCGCCCACGCTCGCCATATCTCATTGGTGAGTCTCCCTCTCTCTTTCTTTTACTTGTTGAAGGTTTAAATCGTTCTCTTTTGTTTATTTAGGAGAGGAAAAGAAAGAGAAGGAGAGGGAGAGGGAGAGAGAGGGAGAGAGAGGGAGAGAAAGAGAGGGAGAGGGAGAGAAAGAGAGTGAGAGTGCATTCTCTCTCTCTCTCTCCCTTTTGCTTGTTTAATGTTTAAATTACTTTCTTCTTTGCTTGTTTAGGAGAGGAAACGAGAGAGTAAGAGAGAAAGAGAGGGAGAGGGAGAGGGAAAGGGAAATAAAGAGAAAGAAAGAGAAAGAGAAATAGAGGGAGAGGGAGAGGGAGGGGGAGGAAATAGGAGAGGGAGAGAAAGAGAAAGAGAGGGAGAAGGAGGGAGAGTGCATTCTCTCTCTCCCTCCCTCTCCCTTTTGCTTGTTTAATGTTTGAATCACTTTATTTTTTGCTTGTTTAGGAGAGGAAATGAGAGAGAAAGAGAGTGAGAGGGAGAGGAAGGGGAAGGAAATGAGAGAGGGATAGAAAGAGAAAGAGAGGGAGAGTGCATTGTATCTCTCCCTCTCCCTTTTGCTTGGAGGATGTTTAAATCACTTTATTTTTTGCTTGTTTAGGAAATGAGAGAGAAAGAGAGATAGAGAGGGAGAGGGAGAAAAAGAGAAAGAGAGGGAGATGGAGAGGGAGAGGGAGAGGGAGAGGGAGGGGGAGGGGAAGGAAATGAGAGAGGGAGAGAAAGAGGGAGGGGGAGGGAGAGGGAGCGAGGGAGCGAGGGAGAGGGAGAGGGAGAAAGAGGGAGAAAGAGGGAGGGAGAGGGAGAGGGAGGAGGAGGGAGGAAATGAGAGAGGGAGAGAAAGAGAACGAGAGGGTGAGGGAGAGGGTGAGAGAAAGAGAGGAAGAGAGGGAGAGGGAGAGGGAGAGGGAAGGGAATGAAATTTAAGATAATATACGTATCGATAATGGTATGCAATGTGCTTTGCATACGGCCACGTACTTCATCAAAATTAACCCAAAATTATTGTTATAGAAGTGGAGATCCCTTAAATTGAGTATAGGATAATTTCTCTCAGGTCTTATGACTATGAGTAGAATTGATTGAAATAAATTTTATTACTATAGTTGTAAAATTTCATAGATGGTGCGCATTAATTTTAAAATGGATTACTTATACTCAAAGCCGAGATATAACAAAAAATTATCTACCGGGACAAACAAATCGTTGAGCATGATACAAGGCCGAGATATAACATCGGAAAATCTCTCGACTACTATATACAATGCAAGGTTTATGGTCAACTTGCAAGTTGACGTACATCTCCAAAAAGCTATCCATTTAAGCCTCGTTTGCTGTAATGTAGATAAGATGGCAAACGAAGAAGGTCCTATTGTTCAAGACCGCGAGTCGTATCTTAATCAGCGTGTCCCATGTCCTTGCTCTCAATGCAAGTTGGCAATTAGACGAAAACGCCGATTGTCTATAGAACACGTACAACGATTTGGCGAGTTTCAACCTGAGATTATTGATCAGGCGACTGCAGATTTTCAGCAAACGGTATTTTCAAGTTAGCATTTTTCATGCATTGTACTCTCAAGCTAATTGAAAACCATACACAATAAGATTGGGTCTTGTTGGCAAATTTTGTGTCCAGGGGGGTGATGTCTCGACCCAAGGGGGAGTGCACCCTTTGCGGCCAATTAGAAGAGTTCGTGGACGTGCGATGGATGGATGGCAGGAGCCAATAGACCACTCGCAAGGCCCATCTATATCGTCAATGCCAGAGGAGACAGACAACCTTCCCGACTTGCCTACAATCTTGGAGCCTGAGATGGAGGCAATGATCGATGCATTGATTCCCATGGATGTTGAGACATCTGACCCGCTTAGAGAGGAAGTATCCATACCATTATATGATGGGTGCCGAGTATCTCGGTTGAAGACATTGCTTGCACTCTTAAGTGTGCAAGTAAAATACGGTTGGAGCGATACGAGTGTGACTGAGTTATTCAGGTACCTTGCATACAGACTTCATTGTTTTTTTTAAAAACAGTATTATTGTAAATATGGATGGATTATTCAAGGTGTTTTATGATTTTTTCAGGTTATTGAAATATCATATATTGCCACATGCAAACACCATGCCTGAGTCTCGTGATGATGCACGACATGTTTTACGGAAGCTTGGCATGGACTACAATAACATCCATGCATGTATCAACGACTGCATATTGTTTCGAGATGAATACGAGACTATGGAGACATGTCCAAAGTGTGGTGCTCACAGGTATCGACAGGACTTGCAAGGGCAGACCATCCCTCAAAAAGTCCTCAGACACTTTCCGCTCATCCCCCGCATAAACCACATGTTTCGCACGTCTGCCATGGCAAGCTTGACAACGTGGCATGTGCAGAATAGGTCTACGGATGGAGTGCAACGAATATCAGCAGATTCGCGCGCATGGAGCCACATTGACTCTACCTTCCCAGGCTTTGCGCGAGAGCCAAGGAATCTTCGGCTCGATCTCGCCATGGATGGTGTGAACCCATTCGGTCTGCGCTCGACTTCTTACAGTGTGTGGCCTATAGTGCTTGTCAACTACAACATTCCTCCATAGCTTTCTACGAAGAAAGGACATCTCATCCTTAGCTTGCTCGTCCCGGGCCGCTACAAAGTAAAAAATATGGACGTGTATCTTCGTCCATTAGTCGATGAGCTTAAGATTTTGTGGGAGAAGGGGGTCACGGTGCAAGATATGAGCAGGCGCGATGGTCGGCGGTCAGCCAACATTCGAGCCATTCTCATGTGGACGATGCATGACTTTCCGGGATTGGGAGAGTGCTCAGGTGAGCAGACCTTTGTTCACGCCGGTAATATCTATATTTTATTTCATTCAATCAAGTATTCACTAGGTCGTGGATCGCCTTGTAGGTCTCGTTACCTCAGGTTATCATGCATGTCCATTGTGTGGGCCACAGTTAGACTCCCGAAGGTCACGAACCATGAAGAAGATGGTATATCAAGGACACGCCACTTTCTTGCCGGAGGATCATGAACTCAGGGAAGGTTTTCTTGGACGACCTCCAGCACGTATGAACGCTGCAAGCTGGTACGAGCTGAAAATGGTAAACCCGGAATCACATCCAAATGGAATGCGACGGTTCTCAGTTTTCTACGAGTTGCCATATTGGACCCACTTACAGGTCAACCACTTGTTGGATCCCATGCATATTTTCAAAAATGTGGGCAGCTTGCTATGGGACCACATCACAGGAAAGAGAGACACTATAGGGTCACGAATGGATTTAAAGGAGGTAGGTAAGATGGAGGCGCTTTGGCCGCAGTCGAGTGCTGAAGGGGGAGTGCAGCTTCCTCGCGCTCCTTGGGTTTTGTCTACCAAAGAAGAGCGCATTGTGAAGCAAGTAATCAAGTCTATCCGCACTCCGACGGGTATGATGCGTTCTCTCAGGTCTGCATTTTCTAAAGATGACCAAATGTCTGGGCTAAAATCCCATGATTGGCATAAGATATGTCAGGTTTGTGAACAGAATGGATTTTAATTAGCGTGGACATTTTGAAATTTGAAAAGTGACCATTATTCTTAATGCTTTCTCATTTGTGGCAGTTTGTCCTACCGATCGCGATCGCGGGATGCCTAACTCCAGAAATTCGCGGGGCCATTTACAAGCTGTCGACTTTGGTGCAATGGATCTCACAGAAAGAGATTAAGACATCCTCTATTGAATCCGCAAGGCGGGGAGCAGTTGAGACGGTCTGTCTCTTTGAGAAATACCTGCCCACTAGCATACTCACGATACAAGTTCACCTTCTTGTGCATCTTGTGGACGAAGTGGAGATTGCCGGACCTGTCCATACGCGATGGATGTTCTTCCTGGAGCGCTTCATGAAAACCCTGAAAGGCTTTGTGCGACAACGAGCTCGTCCGGAAGGTAGCATGGCGGACGGTTGGTTGGTGTCAGAGGCATTAGTGCATATCTCACAATGGCTACCAACGGTGGAACCAGACAATGAAATGCTATGGACGCTCAAGGACGATGACAGGCTGACTGGAGATGTGGTGGTTGGAAATGGGGTAGAAAAAAGAATGGATGCCTCAATGGAAGAGAAGGTGAATCGCTTTTGTATGTTGCACCATGCCTCCATGGAGACGTGGCTCGCCAAGTACCAGATTGCAAGGCAAGATCGAGAGGAAGCGCGAGCTGAATTCCGACGCAGTACGCGTCACCGACCGATTCGATATCCCGAAGGCATGGAGGAGATGCCGCGGTTTATGTCAACACGATGGTTGCATGGAGCCTTGATCGCAGCATCCAGCAAAGGGGCAGAGGTCTCAATGGAGGAGTGGGAGTTCTCGAGGAGATGTAGTCCAAAGGTAATGAGGGGTTTAGAATGTGTCATATCTGAATTTGTTTGCTACATCTAATTTGAGTGTTTCAATGTGCAGTACAAAATATATAGTGCAGCGTGGTCGCGCGGACGGCATTTTCGGGTGGAGCGTATTGACAAAATGCGCTTCATAATGGACTGTGGTGTCATGGCAAGGTTTGAGCAAGAGAGCCGGCGACGAGCAACGGATCCGAACACGGTTGTGGATGAGATGGAGTATTTTGGGAATTTGCAAAGTATTATTACGGTGGATTACCGTAGCTTCTCCATGATAATATTCGATGTGCAGTGGTTCAAAGTGGTACTTGGAGGAGCTGGCGCAACGGTTCGACGAGGTCCATCTGGATTTCTCGAAATAGATTCCGAAAAAAAATGGATGGATTTGCGCGACACCTTTGTGTTGCCGGCACATTGTGAACAGGTAATCTTCTAGTCATTTGCTTGCTAATTGTAATACGACATGCTTTATGTCACAATGGTTTGAAGACGGTTTGTAAGTGTTTGTGAACAGGTAATCTTCTATCCAAATCCCCGACAACCTCGATGGTGGTATGTTATACCTTCAACTCCTCGAGGTGCGAGAGTATATGATCAAAGCGATGTTCCAGGCATAGATGAAGAATATATGCAAATAGAGGGATCGAAATTACAAGGGGTGGAGGCCACCGCAAGCTTGGAGCCCGCATCGGCTAACAATGATGGAAATACAGAAGTCGTAGAATTTTTTGAGAACGAGGCAAACTCGTTCTTTTGTGGTGACATGTCTATCGACCTTCCAGTGTATGCAGAGTTATGTCAGGAGATTAACATGGGACCATAGAATACTTCATTCTTGGAGAATTGTATTACTCAATTCGTTGTTTAGATCTTCCATAAAGGTAGATAAGATATGCATTTTAAGATGGATTTTTCAAAAATGATTTATATTAATGCGCTTTGTATAGTTTCAATTGATTATTCTAACATTATTTTTTATCTCTGCAGGTATCGATATTTTCAGGATGAGTCGAGGGATGAGCGATGAGGAGTTTCAGGAGATGATGGCACGTATGTCTCCAGATCAGCTCGCGAGATTCAGAGAGATAGCAGATCAGGAGCTGTCTCGTTCTTCGTCAGGGCGCTCTGCTAGATCAGCTTCAGTGCGATCAGATGCTTCAGCTTCGAGCAGACGATCTCGACGCTCGCGACTTGGGCCAGAGGGAGGGACTGCGACTGCAGGAGGATCAGGGGGGTGCTGCTGTGGAGACATGGACGCGGTGTCTCCGTCTCGTCGTTCAGCTAGAGCTCGGTCACCTCCAAGATTTGTCACACCTGTGGGGACGTCCACTCCAGTTACTCCGGCTTTTGCGCAGCCGTCGGCAGATGTCACGCCTTTTGGTGGCACTCCTTTTGGTGGCACCCCCTCTGGTGGCACTCCTTTTGGTGGCACCCCCTCTGGTGGCACCCCTTTCAGTGGCACTCCGGGAGAGGGTACCCCCGTCGGTACACCGGATGTTCAGGGGTCTCCTGGATATGCCCAGGAGCGTGGACGGAGATGGGAGAGGGCCCATACGAGGCACACTCCTAGGGATTATGGATACCTAGTGGATGGCAGGTCAGGAGCTATCATCATGAATGATGAGGGGAGGAGGGTGATGGCTCGCATGAGGGAGTTGTGCCAACAAGTTTTTCGGCACAACGTCCTGGATCATTGGAGGAACATACCGGAGGGGAGCAAGGAGTACATAGTAGCATCCTTGCACGGGGAGTTCCCGGTGCCAGCCGCAGTGGATAGATTCTCTACGGGCTGGATGATGGATTGCATGCGTGCATACATGTCACATAGAGGATCCGACGCACGCAAGGCAATCAAGAGTGGGGCTTCAAAGCCCGAGTGGTTAGATGCAGAGGACTGGCGCCGACTGAGGGAGGAGGCTACAAATTCGCCAGGACGTTGGAGTCAGCAGCGGGAGGCGGCGAGGGCACGAATCGAGGCCAGATCGGTACATCATCTTGGGAGTGGCGGCCACAGGACATATTTGGAGGACTTTGTAAGTTTCTCTTTTGTTTTGCTTATTTGTTTTTTTGAGATATTATTTGTACTGACAATCATGTTTCTAACAATTAGCATTTTGTTTTCTTTGCAGCACTCCATTACAAATCGTGATCCGCAAGGCCTTGAGACTCAATATGCAGAGAGGCACGGTCTCAGATCATTGATCGACCGATTGTACAGACGCGGCGGCCCAGTAAGTCTCTCATCTTTCATGTCCGTAGTTACCATGAGATATTTGAATGCATTATTGTATGGTGGATTGATATGTTGTTTCTTTTTCTGCAGAATCCGTTTGATGCTCCTTTGCAAAGGGACGAGCTTTCGGGGGACGACGATTTGTAGCTCGCCCTCGGATCCTTAGCGCTCACATACCTTTAGTTTTTAGTCGCCCGATCTATGTAGACATTTTCTATGTATTAGTGATATTGTTTTATGATTGTACCAATCGCATTTTATGCGATATCATGTATTTATTTCATCTATCAGTTTTATGATTTCAGTATAGATTCTTTTTGTTTGCAAACGCTTTGTATGCAGCAGTGCAGAAACTATTTTGTATGGCTCTCATACAGCACACAGTGCCACAAAATTTTTTTTTTCTCTGTTACCGTCGCTATTTGCGTCGCAAATTTATTGCAGGCGTCGCTATTGTCGTCGCTATAAGCGTCGCAAACTCTCTGTAACCGTCGCTATATGCGTCGCTAGCGACGCAAATAGCGACGATTCCATGGCGTCGTCAATAACGACGCTTTTTGCGACGACGGGGGCAAATTTTGTTGTTTGTATTTTCGTCGCTTTAAACGTCGCTATAAGGTCTATATCTTGTAGTGATACATAGTAATGAATAACATAGCTATCATATATTAATCATTGCATTGGTTTTCTTACTCTATTTGACCTATATGGACCTAGATTACTAAGTCTAGCAGCTACTTTAGCATCCTCTTGTACCTTCCATACACTAGGTTTTTTAATAGATGAAATTTCAAACTCCTCATCCAAGGTGTGCTCAGAGCTATGTGAATCATTCAATATCAATATGAGATAATCCTGATGATACATTTGTCATAATAGGTGAGTCCCTAACTTAAAGCTATTTACATATTCTTGACATCTGTGATGTATTTGCTAAGGTAAGTTACTCACAAATATATATGTACATCACGTGGATCCAAATAATTTATATTTAAAATACCATTTTTATATATTTTTTTACATATAGAATGGTGTAATATAAAGGGGTTATTTATAGATTGAATAGAAAAGGATTATGTTTTACTTACAAAAAATTCACAGATAAGGATATTTATAAATAGGACTTGAATGCATGTGATACAGAGGATATACATATAGTAACTTCCCCGAGTGTACTTGGTGAAATAGTCTATGATCTCAATCTACCACTTCAATGTCTATTAATAGAACTATGATTACGAGTTTTCTATGGTCCACTCAATGTCTCTGACTATTGACCTATGTTTTGTATAAACACACTCTCATGCTCCTCAACCCCCCAACTATGCTTTGCACATTATTACACCAGCTACACATTTAATAAAAAACAACATCTCTGCTAACTCTCAACTCATGTGTAACATGGTTATAATATTTATATCACTTCTGCTAAAGAGAATATTTCATAAATGTACATTTTTATGCTTTTGGATTCAACTCAATATACAACTCATCACAAATATGCACATAATCAATACATCAAACAAGTGCTTTCTAATGGGAGAGATTTAGCATTCTACTTGTAAACTTCCCTTTAAGTATTAAACCATATACAACAACAGTGAGTGTCTTGTTCATAATAGATATAGTAGTAGCAATTGCTTCAGCCCAATAGTAACGATGTAAGGGGAAGGGCAAGAAGTGAGTTTTTTTTGCAACCCCTAGATTCTTATTCCACATAGTTCACTTATTCCAAGCTTAGATGTACCCATCTTCACTTCCACTTTCACCACCACCACCACCATCGTCGTCGCTATTGCTAGCTCTACCACCATCACTACCATCATTACCTTCACCAAGAATTTGCAGATTATGAAGCTTTTGGACAGCCAAACAAGGATGAAGTAAGAGTAGAAACAAAGTATAAAACAGTTGATAAAGAGCTCAAGCCGGTAGCTACTCCTCTACCACCTGAAAGCGAAGGACTGGCAGAAAGGGTATCCAAGCAGCCAAGCCTTCGTAATCCTAAAGATATTGGTCACCAATTTACAGCAAAAAGTCTACAATAGCTGAAAATTGGTGAAGACTCTTTCCTCTTGCTAGTTGAAAAGCAAATCTTCATGCATATGTTAAAGAATCATGGCAAAGCCTTTTCATTTCAACCACATGAAATTGGCTATGTAGATCCAAGCATTGTGGCACCAATGGTGATTTTTACGGTCCCACATGTTCCTTGGAATCTTAAATCAATTCCAATTCCAAGGGCTCATTTGCCTAAGTTATTGGAACTTCTAAATGAAAAGATAAAAATGTGAATATTGGAGCCATCTTTAGCTCCATATTCCAACCGATGGTTTACCGTAGCTAAGAAGAATGGATCTTTGCGATTCATTCAAGATTTACAACCCATCAATAAAGTCAATATTAGAAATGTTGGATCAGTGCCAATTGTTGATGAGTTTGCTGAAGCTTTTGCAGGTAGGGCAATCTATTCCATGGGAGATTTATATTCAAGCTATGACCAATTTCATCTTGCTTTGGAAAGCCATGACATTACCACAATGAAGACGCCTCTTGGCCTAGTCCGCATGTGTACTCTACCTCAAGGGGCTACAAATTCAGTAGCTCACATGATGAATGCTATGCATAAAGTATTGAGGGATTATATTCCTCAATTAACTCTTTCTTTTCTTGATGATGTTCCAATCAAAGGATGTGAAGTTCATGAGAAAAATGAAGAACTCAATAAACTTGGATGTGAAAAGTTTGTTTCTGATCATATTAATGATTATGCTCAAATCTTGTCTAAATTAGAAGAAGTCCATCTTACTCTTTCAGGAGCTAAATCTGTTTTTGGAGTCGAAGAAGTCCTTGTGGTCGAACATACATGTGGTCCATATGGCCGAAAGCCTTCTCCATCCAAAATAGATGCTATCAGCAAAATGCAGGAAGAATGTACAAATGTTTCAGAGATGAGAAGATTTATTGGTGCATGTGTCTTCTACCTTATTTGGATACCACATTGTGCTCATGTTACTGAAAGTCTTTATCAGCTTCTAAGAAAGGGCCAAAGGTTTATATGGAAAAAAGAACATACTCAGGCTATTCGAAAACCCAAGAAAATGCTGATTTCAGCCTCCACTTTAAAGAGGGTTAATTACTCTAATGGACAGTCCATTATACTCACAGTGGACACAAGTCCTATTGGAATAGGATGGGCTGGTCAATACAATCTTGAAGGCAACAGATATGTAATCCCCTTTGGAGCGAAGGTTCTTAATGAACGACAAAGAAGGTATGCTCAAATTAAAAGAGGACTTTGGGGAGTAGTAACTGCATTAAAATGTGACAGGGAGTACTTCATGGGCGCACACATTATAGTTGAAACAGATTGTCTTCCACTCTTGGGCATGATCGCCAACTGTTCCACTCCCAACATAGCCATGCTAAGATGAATAGCCTATATTAAATCCTTAAATCCTGATTTGAAACATATTGCAGGTAGAGATAATCTAGTTGTTGACATGCTTTCGCATGCCAGATATAGGGATAAAGAAGAAATGATGGATGAAGAAGAATCAAAGTTTATAAATGATGATGTAAATGCAGGTACAAATCTGAAAACAGCAAGTATAGCTGAATCTAATGTTGATTCAGCAGTCAAAATTGTAGGTACAACAAAAATTATAGCAAGTACAACAGGTTGAGCCGCTAAAACAAATTTTACATCAGCAAGGAAGGATGAAACAACCAAAGAAGGACAATGGACAGCTAATAAACAGCATGTCCAATGTTTTGTTATGGTTTATTCACACTTTAAAGAAGAATATTATACAAATGATTGGCTAAAAATTGGCCAATTTTTTAGCACTATGACAAAGAAGGAAGAGTGGACTAATGAAGAGTTCAAGAGAATTAAGAGAAAAGCTTATGGTTTTTTTCTTAAAGATGGTTACCTTTGGAGGCATGCGAAAAAGAAAGGAAGGGCGCCTGTACTTGTCTTAGGAGACAAAAAGACTCAAAGACAGGTCATGCAAGAATTTCATGAAAGCCTATTGGCTGGCCATAGAGGCATATGGGGCACTTTTGCCAAAATAAAAGAGAAATTTTGGTGGCAAAACATGTATAAAGACATTGAGCATTTTGTTGAGTATTGTTATGTTTGTCAAATATACTCTATGGTAAAGCATAGAGATGGGCTTCAGCCTACCTATCCTTTATCCATTCACTATAGATGGGTTATTGATTTAGTAACCGTGTCTACAGGAATTTGGAACATGAGATATCTAGTACTTGCTAGAGAAGATCTCACAAATCAAGTGGAAGGAAAAGCCTTGACAACAAAGTCTACTCATGCTATTTGTAGATTTTTACTTGAAGAAGTATTTTGCAGGTATGGATGTGTTGCTAAAGTAACTGCTGATAGAGGAGAATTAGATGCTGATGAGGCTCGCCATTTCTTTGCTCAATTGGCAATTAAGCTATCTCTTACTTCAGCCTACAATCCTGAAGGCAATGGTAAGAGTGAAAGAGGTTATCAATCAATTCTTAAAGCTTTAGCAAAATCATGCAAAGGAAAGATGAGGGAATGGCCTAAAATGCTACCATTCACATTATGGGCTGATAGAACTACCCATAGTGCAGTGACAGGATATATGCCGGCTGAACTTATATATGGACAGCCACCTATTATGCCTATTGAGGAATCCATTGTCACATGGAGTATCTTACCTTGGGATGAAGGCATGAATAGAGAAGATTTGCTGTCTCTGCGCATAAGGCAACTCGAAAGAAGGCCAAAAGATGTCAAAACAACCATTGCAAGGCTGAAAACAGCAACATTAAAGAATAAGAAGAGGTTTGACAAGCATCATCGACTCTGTCCAAGAGCTATTCAAGAGAATGATTGGGTACTTGTCTATGATAGTAGTCTGGACAATCAATATAGTGCTCATAGGAAGTTAGCCAAGCGATGGTTTGGACCATATGTTGTAAAAGTAGTACATAATAATGCTACTTACTCTTTAGTTGAAATGGATGGGACCATGCTTAAGATACCAATAGCCGGGAAACGAATCAAACTCTTCAAATGAAGAGAATCTTCAACTTATAAACTTGATGACTTAGATATGAGCCCTCTACTTGAAAACATGCAGAAAGAAAAATACTTAGAGAATGAAGATGAAGGTATATCAGAAGAAGACTCTCCTTGACCTGTAATCTTATGAAATGGCACATGCCAGAGGATGTGCAAGTTAGGAGGGGGTGAATGTCAAAGAGTTTACTGTTCATAATATAAATCATGGGATTCTTATGAACACAGAAGAACTTCACTGGGAGTTATATGAGGAATTTTCATACAAAATTCATACATTGTTATCCAATAACCAACTTAGTTACATAAAATCTTTTGTATTTAACATATAATTTTCAGTTATACCATGTATATTGATGAAAAATAAGTCTATCGGAACCTACAACTTGGTCAACTGGAAGTAATTGACAGTCTGCAGGATAAATCACATTGATTTAGGTGCAAAAATATGGTTTGAACTCAAGAAAAATGCCAAAAGTTACCAAAAGTCCACTAAGTTCACAGGGGACCTGAAGTAATAGAATTAAGTGACCAGCAAGTGACTTGGGTAGGTCAAAAAGTGACCTGGGCCTGAGCAGGGAGCAGCCCGTATTTTTCGGTGCAAAATGCGGGCTACACAGTTTGAGCACAACTGGAGAAAGCTGAAGCTATGGTGCATGCTTTGGAGCATGCAAACTGAAGATCAATAGGCCCAGAAGCTGAAGATGTAAACACGGTAAGAGCTCCACTTCTCTGCCCATTTGGTCTGACAAAAATGCATGTTGAAACAGTCTATAAAAGGAAAAAATCTGAGAGAAAAGTATTCAGCTTGCTCTGATGCACGACTTCTCTCATTTTTTCTACCTCATTCTTGGTCCAATGAAGCCCGACTTGTACCCAAGTACTTGAGTGACTTTGGGGCAAGCAAAGGGTAAGGATTTTGAAGGTATATGGGCTGTTATGGGCTAAAATAACCAGTCATAAACAAGGCAGCCCACTGTTATTGTCCATTTTTTATGAGCAAACAAGAGATTTATGTGATTGTAATGGAAGGAAATGACCTCTTTTCATCAGGACTTTATTCATTAATGATTAGAGGAGCTTCTTCATGAGTTTATATACTCATTTTGAGCTTGATTATGGGCTGAAATTTTTTGTTTTAAAACAGGGCTGAAGCTAAAATTATTCTTCTTCAATTCATTTCATGTATCATTGGCCCAAATCTTGAATGTATTTGAGTCTATCAACATAATACTTGTTTCAAAGGGTTGAAATCCATCTATGTACTTGAAATAAAAGCCATTAGAACTTGCATTTGATATTCATAATTGAATTGAGAATCTGAAAATATCCTTTATGATATGATGTATGTATCTAGAGGCATTTGATGTTATCAAGATAGAGTTATTTCTTTCACTCATGTATGCTAAATACATAGAGAAAAAGCTTGAATTCTTCTTCTGTATCTAATTCATTTCTAAATCCCGGATCTTATTAAACCCCAATCTATTTCCCCTTCCTGAACTTTGAATCCTAAACTCCTCTTCTGCACTAAAGCCCCGGTGGTAGACCATCAGCCCTTAACATGACGACACCGTCATTCAAAGAAAATTTAGAATAGAATTATAGAACTAAAACTCTCTCTCGTTGTTTTTCTTGCTCCATACGAAAGAAGTGAAGAACAATCAGTTCGTAAGGACCACCATTGTATAGCCATTCATCAATGGAAGCTGCTTCACAAATGGGGTAGAAATATCGTTGGGTTTATCATGGTAGGGGCTTTTGCACATGTGGCCATATTCTTCATTAGGGATTATGATCCAGAACAAAATAAAGGTGGCACCCATGTGGGTGCCACTCAGAGAGATATTACCCCCATCGGTACACCAGATGCACAGGGGTCTCCTGGATATGCCCAGGAGTGTGGACGTAGATGGGAGAGGACCCATCTTAGGCAGACTCCAGGGGGTTATGGATATCTAGTCCATAGTAGGTCACCAGCCATTATAATGAATGATGAGGGGAGGAGGGTGATGGCTCGTATGAGAGAGTTGTACCAACAAGTTTTTTGGCACAACGTCTTGGATCATTGGAAGAACATACCAGAGGGGAGCAAGGACTACATAGTAGCATCCTTGCACGAGGATTTTTCGGTGCCAGCCGCAATAGATAGATTCTCTACGGGCTGGATGATGGATTGCATACGTGCATACATGTCACATAGACGATCTGACGCACGCAAGGCAATCAAGAGTGGGGCTGCAAAGCCCGAGTGGTTAGATGCAAACGACTGGCACTGACTGAGGGAGGAGGCTATAGACTCTCGAGGTCGTTGGAGTCAGTAGTGCGAGGCGGCAAGGGCACGACTCGAGGCCGGAGTGGTCCATCATCTTGGGAGTGGCGACCACAGGACATATTTGGAAGACTTTGTAAGTTTTTCTTTTGTTCAGCTTGTTTATTTTTTTGAAATATTCTTTGTACTGACAATCATGTTTCTAACAGTCAGCATTTTGTTTTCTTTGTAGCACTCCATTACAAATCGCGATCCGACTAGCCATGAGACTCGATATGTAGAGAGGTAGGGTCTCACTACATTGATCGACCGATTGTATAGACACGGCGGCCCTATAAGTCACTCATCTTTCTTGTCTGTAGTTATCATGAGATATTTGAATGCATTATTGTATGGTGGACTAATGTGTTGTTACTTTTTCTGCAGAGTCCGTTTGATGCTCCTTTGCGGCGGGATGAGCTTTCGGGGAACGAGGATTTGTAGCTCGCCCTTGGATCCCTGGAGCTCACACACCTTTATTTTTGAGTCGCCTGATCTATGTAGACATTTTCTATGTATTAGTGATATCCTATCATGATTGTACCAATCGCTTTTTATGCGATCATGTATTTATTTCATGTATCAATTTTATGATTTCAGTATACATTGTTTTTGTTTACAAGCGCATTGTACACAGTAGTGCGGAAACTACATTTTTTTTTCCCTGTTACCGTCACTATTAGCGTCGCAAATTTTACTGCTCGTGTCGTTATTGGCATCGTTATATACATCGCAAACCGTCACTATCAGCGACGGTAAATGCGACGTTGATACCAACGCCAATATCAACGCTGATAGTGACAGTAATACCAACTATTCTATGGCGCCACCAATAACGACGCTTTATGCAATGATGGGGACAAATTTTGTTATTTATATTTTCGTCGCTTTAAACGTCGGTATAAGGCCTATATCTTGTAATGCTACTTTGAGCTTTCTCCTCTCTTTTGTTCACTTTCATTTCTTTGAACTAAAAATTTTGTGCTTGGGGTTTTGCTCTTGTTTTTCTTCTCAACATGTGGTTGGTACTAGCATCAAAACATCAATGTTGATGCTATTTTCTAGGCTATTAGTGATGTTGCCCATTTGTGTTGGAAAAAACCATTAGTATGTATTCATGCTTGCCTCCATGAAGCTTCTTCAAGAGATAAACCCCACCATTTGATCAAATACTCCAAGATTAATTGAGATCTCAACTTTTCATGTGTCGTATGACTCCCTCAAACATGTAGTGAATAATATTCACATCATCATTGTGTGGTATGTCTTTCATACAATCCATTTGGGATCAATAAAAGGCTTGAGATGGCTCCCATGAAAGACATTGCGAATCTTTGTGGAGGAAGAGATTTCTACATAATAAACCAAATCACCCATGTGCTTTACAATCTTATATGGTCAATAATACTGGTGCTAACTTGTCACTAGAACCAACTTTGAATGTGAAATACTGTGATTTAAGCACCTTTAGAACTACCAACCCTCCTTGAAATTCCAAAAGTCACCTCTCTTATTTAGTATAAAGCTTCATTTGATCTTATGCTTTCTTAAAATTCACTTTGTCCTACTAAGGTAGGTTTACATGTGATCCAATTCTTCTTTTCCTTGAGGATCTTTCTTTTCACTAGATATGATTGTATGAAGGGGCACTTTACACTTGTGCAAGGCCTCAAAGGGAGAGACTCCTATGATAGAATCAGTGGAGTTGTTATAGATGAGCTTGACCAAATGAATTTATGAATATTAAGCATGTTACACATCATGATAAAAGTGTCTTATATAAGCCTTAAGCCTTTTCTCTACCCACTCCACGGTCACTTATAAAATTTAAACACATGCTTCATAAACTGGTTGGTCACTTGAGATGATGTAGACTAAGTCTTTATTCTATACTACTTTATTTTGGCTCTTGGCTTGGTGAACTCCCAAACCTCCATTTTTCGCCCCAAGCTTGTTCTTTCCCCCAATATTGATTTTGAATTTGAATTTTGATGATGATGAAGACACATAATCACTGAGACAAGTTGAGGCCACTTTAATGCATGACCTCTCTCTCTCTCTCTCTCTCTCTCTCTCTCTCTCTCTCTCTCTCTCCTCATTGTCTCTTTACCATTTTAGCTCTCCTGTCACTTTTGAAGCTACACGGGTGGTGCAGGCAATAGGCTGGTGATCATGGGAGCAATCGGTGCACGAAAGCTGGGGGTCTTCTTCTTAAGCGTGAGGCACCTATTGCAAGCAGGTTGGTTTTCTAGGCAAGTTACTCTCTCTCTCTCTCTCTCTCTCTCTCTCTCTCTCTCTCTCTCTCTCTCCTAATCACGTAGCATCATGGTCAGTGCCAAGCATGGCAAGAGACAATGGCAGGTGTGACGGCATAACGAATGCCCTCTCTCTCTCTCTCTCTCTCTCTCTCTCTCTCTCTCTCTCTCTCTCTCTCTCTCTCCCTCCCTCCCCTAATCACGTAGCATCATGGTCAGTGCCAAGCATGGCAAGAGACAATGGCAGGTGTGACGGCATAACGAATGCCCTCTCTCTCTCTCTCTCTCTCTCTCTCTCTCTCTCTCTCTCCCTCCCCTAATCACGTAGCATCATGGTCAGTGCCAAGCATGGCAAGAGACAATGGCAGGTGTGACGGCATAACGAATGCCCTCTCTCTCTCTCTCTCTCTCTCTCTCTCCCTCTCTCTCTCTCTCTCTCTCTCTCGACCACATGGCGTCGTGGTCACTACCAGGCATGGCAGAGATGGTGGTGGGCAACAACATAGTGAAGGCCCTCTCTCTCTCTCTCTCTCTCTCTCTCTCTCTCTCTCTCTCTCTCTCTCTCTCTCTCTCTCTCTCTCTCTCTCTCTCTCTCTCTCTCTCGACCACATGGCGTCGTGGTCACTACCAGGCATGGCAGAGATGGTGGTGGGCAACAACATAGCGAAGGCCCTCTCTCTCTCTCTCTCTCTCTCTCTCTCTCTCTCTCTCTCTCTCTCTCTCTCTCTCAACCATGTGGCATCCTAGTTAGTGCTGTTAAGCATTGCAGGAGATGGCAGGCAATGGAATTATTAATAATTATTTATCAATTTAGTAATTATTCATTTATTTAGTTAGTTAATAGTTAGTTGATGATTGACTAGTTAATTAATTAATTGATTGATTGATAATTAATTAATGGTTATTAATATTAATAGTTATAATTTTACGATTATAGTTATAAGAATAATATAATATATATAGTACATGAAAGTAATTCGTTATTATCATTATTATTATTATAAAATTAAGTAATGAATTAAATTAAATATATTAATTCAAATTAATAATTGATTAGTTGATTATAGTTATAAAATATAAGAATAATAATTAATTAATATTAATTAAATTAAATTGATTAATTAAGTTAAAATCAATTAAAACTAGTTGTTAATTAATAATTGATTTATTGATTAATTAATTATTATTATTTATAATTTATATTTCTTCACACACACAAGCTCTAAACCAAGTATCTAATTAGTTATTAGTTAATTAGTTAATGAAATTTGATTAGCTAACTAATTAGTTGAGTAATAATTTTTTTTAAATATCTCTATTCTTAATTATTCTTTTTATATTTTTATTCATATACATATATATATATATATATATAATATTTCTTAATTCTTATATATAGTTATACTTACTTATATTTATTATATTTTTATTTTATTATTGTATTTTTATTTTTAGTTGTAGAGAGAGAGAGAGAGTGAGAATATTTGTTGGCTTATTGGTTTTGATTAGTTTTGTTGGTGTTGTTACTTGGATACACACACACACACACACACTTTGTTTATGTTGGTAAGCTTATGTATATGTTAGTAAATTTATGTTTATTATTATTAGTTTGGTTAGAGAGAGTGTATGCACTTTGTTATTTGTTAGCTTGTTTTATTTGTGAGTGGGGAGAGAGAGAAAGAATATTAAATTATTATTATTATTATTTAGTTATTCATTTTGTTAATGGTTGGTGAGTTATTGCTAAGGTGGTAGGTTAGTTTTGTTTGTGTTGCTAATAAGTTCATTGATGTCAATTAGTTTTGTTGGTAAGTTGGTTGGTTAGTTAGATGGAGAGGGAGAGGGAGAGAGAAAGAGAAATTATTAATTAATTAATCAATTATTAACTGTGTTGATTGTTGCTTGATTATGGACTCTCTTTCTCTTGAAGTGTGGGGATAGAGAGAGTGAGAGAGAGAGAGAGAGAGAGAGAAATAAATATCAATTATTAATATCAATTATTATTGATTTTAATTTATTGATAAATAAATCAAGTATAAGAGAGAAGGGGAGGGAAGGAGAGAAAGTTTGACTTTATTCATTAATCATGGACTCTCTCTCTCTTATATAGGGTATCAAGTAGGTTAGTTTTGTTAGTAGGTTGGTTGGTTAGAGAGAGAGAGAGAGAGAGAGAGAGAGAGAGGGAGGGGGAGGGTGATCGGGTGTAGGCATTGGAGAAGAAGGCATATCATCCCTTGCGGGAATTGTTGAGGAAGAAGAAACACCACGTTGGCACGCAGAAAGTGGAGGAAAATCGGATAAGCAAAGAGAAGGTGCTGATTTGGTTATTGGCGCAGATAATGGGCCAGTGGGGGTGCACGTGTTTGGCTCAACCAGGAGAACTAAAGGATGTTAGATATGATCAATGCCCCACCCTCATTAGGTGCTGCCAATGATCCATGGTGCTCAAAGTTGTAAGGCCCCCATTATGAGGAGAAGCCAAATGTGAGCCCGGACATTGGTTGAGTCCTGACTTGTATATCAGATGAGGTCTATGTGACCGGATGGCAAAAAGGTGACTGTTGTGGGTCTAATCTTTGGGTTAGACGGAGTGGTTAAGCTGGTAGCAACTCGAGGCACATTGCATTGAGTTGCGTGGTAAGGGAGTTAAAAGGGGCCCCTATTGTGGGGTCCGGGGGCCGCGGAAGCGGCCCCTGGCTGGGGGGTCCCAGGGGGGCCAGCGGCCCCCCTGGCGGGGGTCCGGGGGCAGCGCCCCCGGCCCGATGGTAAAGGGAATATTCCCTGGAATATTCCCTGGCCGACTAGTGGAGGCTCATATGGTAGGTCGGTCAGCAGGCCGACCTAACGACCTTCGCGGGCTATAAAAGCTAAACCCCTTCGCAGCCATCTTACACTCATCTTTCACCCAGACAGAGTTGTTGTTCCAGCTAGCCTTAAGCTCTTCACCTATCTTCTGTCTAGATCGCCATCTAAGCTTCACACAGTGGAAGCGCACGGGTGGACAGAGCCATCTTTGTATCAGTTGTTTGGAGTTAAAGAATTTTACTGATTCTTCTCTTATCTGTTGTGTACTCTCTATCTCTTTCTCAGATTCTGTTCGCTGCGCCGTGTAATATTTTACATGGTATCAGAGCCCAGGGGGCTCTAGAGATCGGAGAGCGTGCAAGAGGCAAAGGCTTCAACAGCAAAGAGAAACGATGTCGACTCCGGGAAGCAGTTCTGGCGCATCAGGAAGCGGTGCAGGAGGTGGTGCTGCTGTACCGGCTATTCAAACACTGAGGATTCGTCCACCAACCTTCAGCGAAGGCAAGTTAGATGGTACAAACTACACCTTGTGGAAGTTCAAAATTACAACTATCCTTGATTCTTATGAGCTTCTGGAGACTGTGCTGGGGACTGACGCAGAACCACAGCCTACCCCCGACCCATCAAATCCTAGTGTGATGATTCCTCCGAATGCAGATCTTCTACGAGCTTGGAAACGAAGGAATGCAGATGCATTGTGTGCCTTAGTTACAAGCTGTTCTGACAGTGTTTTGACTCTGATTCAGCATACAACCAAAGCGTCAGAGGCTTGGAATGTACTAAGGAGTCAGTATGAAACACGAAACCAAACAAGGATTCAAAACTTGGAGAATCAACTAGCAGCGGAGAAGTTTGCTGAAGGAGAGACGGTTGAAGCATTCATCACTCGGATTAAGAATCTGCGCGACCAGATGGCTGGCGCTGGGATACAAAAGACTAGCGAAGAGCTAGCTCGGAGGTGTCTTCGGATTTGTCCACAAAAGTTTGATGGACTAGTAACTGCCCTTAATACTCAGGTGAGACCTCAAGCTTTGACTTTTGAGGAGTTTTGTGCATTATTAATGGAGGAGGAGTTGAGGCTGAAAGCCCGAGAAGGAAGCAACAATGGAGATGCTGCATTCTCTGCCAATGCAAAAGGCAAAGGTGTTTCCTCCACCAAAAATGATGGTGACAAAAAGAAAAAGGGCGGCAAGAAGAAGTTTCAAGGAGAGTGCTTCTACTGTAAGAAGAAAGGACATGCAATTGCAGATTGTCGTGTCAAGAAGGCAGATGAAAAGAATGGTACCCTTAAAACTAAAGGGAAAGAGACAGCCAATACGGCTGAAGCAGAGTTGGAATTATTCATGGCGACCATTGAGGAAGTGTGCTCCTCGGCGCAAGAAGAATCTACCACTGACTCTTGGGTGTTGGATAGTGGGGCCTCCCGTCACATGACCAACAAGAAAGGTCTATACAGTTCTATGCAGCCTCTACAAGAATCCATCACTGTGACGGTTGGAAATGATGCTAAATGCCCTGCTGCGGGCACAGGTACTATTTCTTTTGTTGCTGCAAATGGTGAAGTCAAAAAGCTTTCAAATGTGTTGTATGTTCCCGAAATCAGGAGAAATCTCTTATCAGTTGCTGCCATAACTGATCTTGGTCATGAAGTGAGGTTCAAGAAGACAGGTGCAGAAATTATTGATAGTGTTGGCACAATTGTTGGCAAAGGAGAAAGAAGGAACAACCTGTATGAGCTAAGTGCTCTTACAGCCACCGCTGGAGTGGGCACAAGTAAGCTTTGGCATGAAAGGTTTGGACACATCGGATTTGCAGTATTGAAGGAGATGCAAAAGCAAGGTATGGTTGCTCACCTACCTACAATAACTGAATTGAAGGAACCATGTGAAGCTTGTATGATGGGCAAGCAACAGAGAAAGGCATTTCCACAAGAAAGCAAGAATAGAGCACATGCTCCTCTAGAGTTGGTGCATGCTGACTTGTGTGGTAAGATGCCTACACAGGCCTTGGGGGGATCTTCTTATTTTATGTTGATTGTCGATGACTACAGTAGGAAGATGTGGGTGTACTTCCTTCGTGATAAGGCTCAAGCTTTTGGTAAGTTTAAAGAATGGCTAATACTTGTTGAGAATGAAACAGGGAAAAGTGTGAAGAAATTTAGAACAGATGGTGGTGGTGAGTTCAACTCAAAGGAGTTTGAAGGCTTTTGCAAGAGCAAAGGGATCAAGCGTCAATTGACGACGCCTCACACACCTCAGCAGAATGGTGTTGTGGAACGCAGGAATCGTACCATTGTGGAGATGGCAAGATGCATGCTAAAGGGCAAGGGATTGCCTAACCATTTTTGGGCTGAAGCTGTTAATACTGCAGTCTACATTCTAAATCGGAGCTACACAAAGGCTCTCAAGGGAAAAACACCTCATGAGGCTTACACTGGTAAGAAACCATCTGTTTCACATTTCAGAATTTTTGGATGTGAATGTTATGCACATGTTCCAGATGAGAAGAGAAACAAGTTACAACCAAAAAGCAGAAAATGTATCTTCTTGGGTTATAGTGATGAGCAGAAGGCTTACAAGTTATATGACCAAGAGGCAAAGAAGATCATCGCGAGCCGTGATGTGGTGTTCAAGGAGGAGCCGCATACAGTGGAGGAGGAGAAGGCAAGGTCTTCCACTTTATCATCAAGCGAAGAAGTAGTCCACTATGAACCTGTCCCGAGAGCTATCCCTATCCTTAAGGAGGAGGAAGCATCATCTTCAGATGATGAGGAAAAAGTTCACCAACCTGACATCACCCCACCGGAAAAGCCATTGCCGCGCTGGGTGAAGCAGCTCTATGACCACAATAATCCTATGCCTGCATCTGTTGAGGAGAAGGCAGACGGACCAAGGAGGTCTCAGAGAATAGAGGAGCAAAGGAGGGCTTCTGCTCACATAGTCAACATGGCCTTGATGGTTGAGATTATGAGAGAAGTAAAGGAGCCAACTGACTTAGAAGAAGCACTTGCAGATCCATCATGGAAGGCTGCTATGCAGGCGGAGTATGACAGCATAATGAAGAATGACACTTGGGAGCTAGTGGATCGGCCAGCAAAGCGGAAGATTATTGGCACCAAGTGGATCTGGAAGGTAAAGTACAAGGCTGATGGTACCTTAGAAAAGTACAAAGCTAGACTGGTTGCCCAAGGATTTTCACAAGTTGAAGGGTTTGATTTTCAAGAGTCATTTGCCCCAACTGCCAGAATGACCACTATTCGCACGGTACTTGCAGTGGCTGCCCACAAGAAGTGGCCAGTGTACCAAATGGATGTTAAGTCAGCGTTCTTAAATGGTGACCTCAAGGAGGAGGTGTACGTGGCTCAGCCACCAGGGTTTGAGGCCCCCCATTCTGAGAACAAAGTGTGTAAACTGAAGAAGGCATTGTATGGGCTGAAACAAGCCCCCAGAGCATGGTACCAGCGGATAGATAGGTTCTTTTTAAACCTAAACTTCAAAAGATGTGCCTCAGATGCTAACTTGTATGTTTACAGGGATGGTAAAAAGTCTGTAGTGATTGTCCTATATGTGGACGACCTTCTTATTACAGGTGACTATGAAGATATGATCAACCAAACTCGAAAGGCTTTGAGTTTTGAGTTTGAAATGACAGACTTGGGCTTGCTGCACTATTGTTTGGGGATTGAAGTCTGGCAAGAGCCAGGAAAGATCTTCATCTCTCAGAAGAAGTATGCATGGGAGATCTTGAAGGCATTTGGCATGACCGAGTGCAAGGAGATAGCTACACCTATGGAGGTGAATGTAAAGTTATCCGTTGAGGATACATCAGCACTAGCAGACATTGGGAGGTATAGGAGGTTGGTCGGCAGTCTAATCTACTTGTGTAACACCAGACCAGATATCAGTTTTGCTGTTGGTGTTTTGAGCAGGTTCTCAAACAAACCTCATGAGAGTCATTGGAAGGCTGGGATGCGGGTGCTCAGATACTTGAAGAAAACTCTTGACTATGGTATCACATACAGTTTCGGAACTTCTCTTGTGGGGAACTGTGACTCAGATTGGGCAGGAGACATTGATTCCAGGAAGTCAGTTTCTGGTTATTGTTTCTCTTTGGGTTCAGGAATTTTCTCTTGGATTAGTAAGAAGCAACCAACAGTGGCATTGTCTTCTACCGAAGCAGAGTACAAGGCAGCTTGTTTTGCTGCATGTGAGGCCGTATGGTTGAGAAGGATTCTATGGCATATGGGAGTGCAGGATGAAGAACCAACTGTGCTGAGATGTGACAATCAGAGTTGCATCGCCATTGCCAAAAATCCAGTGTTTCATGCACGCACCAAACATATAGAGATCCAGTATCACTATGTGCGTGATTTGATGGAGGATGGGATAGTGGAATTGGTCTACTGTCCAACAGAGGAGAATGGAGCAGATATCTTCACCAAAGCACTTACGAAGGATCTGCTTCAAGTTCATCTTCAGAGACTCGGCATTGGGCCGAGGAGATAGTTCACCTATAGGTGGACATTGAGGGGGGGTGTTAGATATGATCAATGCCCCACCCTCATTAGGTGCTGCCAATGATCCATGGTGCTCAAAGTTGTAAGGCCCCCATTATGAGGAGAAGCCAAATGTGAGCCCGGACATTGGTTGAGTCCTGACTTGTATATCAGATGAGGTCTATGTGACCGGATGGCAAAAAGGTGACTGTTGTGGGTCTAATCTTTGGGTTAGACGGAGTGGTTAAGCTGGTAGCAACTCGAGGCACATTGCATTGAGTTGCGTGGTAAGGGAGTTAAAAGGGGCCCCTATTGTGGGGTCCGGGGGCCGCGGAAGCGGCCCCTGGCTGGGGGGTCCCAGGGGGGCCAGCGGCCCCCCTGGCGGGGGTCCGGGGGCAGCGCCCCCGGCCCGATGGTAAAGGGAATATTCCCTGGAATATTCCCTGGCCGACTAGTGGAGGCTCATATGGTAGGTCGGTCAGCAGGCCGACCTAACGACCTTCGCGGGCTATAAAAGCTAAACCCCTTCGCAGCCATCTTACACTCATCTTTCACCCAGACAGAGTTGTTGTTCCAGCTAGCCTTAAGCTCTTCACCTATCTTCTGTCTAGATCGCCATCTAAGCTTCACACAGTGGAAGCGCACGGGTGGACAGAGCCATCTTTGTATCAGTTGTTTGGAGTTAAAGAATTTTACTGATTCTTCTCTTATCTGTTGTGTACTCTCTATCTCTTTCTCAGATTCTGTTCGCTGCGCCGTGTAATATTTTACAAAGGACGGTCTGGTTCTTCTAGTGGAGGAAAGGTGGCTCATGAGAGACTCGTGTAGGAGTTCGGTTATGGGAACGAGAGGCGCACGGGCTGAGACTCAAACTTTTTGCAAAACTAAGTCGAGTGAAGCGAGAGGTAATGCGCGCTGTTTAGCATGAGGAAGATTGTACAAAGTTGGGACAAGAAGGAAATGGAGGGGTCTCAGGGGCGGCAAGAACAGGGAGACTGGAGGCGGAGGAGCCATAGACGCGCCAGCAAGAGGAGGAGCGTCTAAAGGGGGCGGCGGAAGTGCCAACTGACGAGCCGCAACAACTGGGATAGGAGGAGCCCGCCACAACATAGAAAAGGGGTAAGTTTGTGGTGAAGTCTAAAATTCTGGGAATGATGATGATGGCTCATTGGCATTGTTTGTACTGACAGGAACAAAACATGGACAGGAGATCAACGAATCTTCATAAAAAATGAGAGTATGTGCAAATAAAAATCTGTGTGTGCAGATAAAAATCTGTGTGTCCTGTCGTCATAAAGGTTACCCCACGAGGTTCACCGTAACCTACAAAGATTGCCTTCAGAGCTTGATCGTGCAACTTCTGGCGATCATCTCGGGGAATGAAAGCATAAATAGGAGCCCTAAAGACACGAAGACACGAGTAATTTGGTAATCTTCCATACCATTTCGTGTATAGGATTGCTCCAATGCTTTTAAAGGGAACCCTATTCTACAAATAGCATGCTGTTGACACAGCTTCTTCCCAGTAAGAAGCAAGAAGGCCGGATACTTTCAACATACTACGAGCAGCATCCATCAAAGTGCGATCTCGTCTCTCAACAATGCCATTCTACTGCGGATTGTCAGGTACAATGAAACGTTGATGAATGCCATGGGCTTGACAGTAAGCTCTAAACAAGTGTGAGGTATATTCCCCCTCCATTGTTTGATTGTAGGGATTTAATTTTGTATGGTAGTTTATTTTCAACTAATTTATGATAGAACAAAGGAAGATGCTTTGTCTTTCAAAAAGGAGACAATGAAGGTAAGAAAATACTTATGGTAAGTGATCCAACAGGCATAGGACCACATAAATCCGTATGAATGATTTGTAACGAATAGGTCAAGGGTGTTCTATGTCTGGGATACTTGAATTAGCCAATTTTCCATGGATACAACCCTCGCAAAGTGACAGACGACTTTGAAAAGGTAAGGTAAAAGCCAAACAGGATTTAAGAATATGCATCATAGACCGATGATTAAGATGGCTAAGGTGGTAATGCCACAACAGGGTCTTGTAAGGAATGTCCAGTGAACTAGTGGCAAAATGAATAGAATGGGCAAGTGTGAGGATTCTACCTAGAAAGTAAAGACGCCCATACTTAGGACATGTAACCACATAAGTACGGCTAGAGGGAAGACGGTGATGGATAGCACAATGATCATGATGAAACTCAACAAAAGTAGTTGGGCTACTAATTTTACTAATCGAAATTAGATTTTTTGAGAGTTGAGGAACATAGTAAACATGACCATTGACATAGTGTTACCATCCGATAACTCAATTTGGGTTGTTCCGACAACGAGTGCTTGTTGAATGCCATTAACTCCAAAGTGTATATCAAAGGGAGTAGACAATGGGCGTAGTTGGTGACGAGAGGTTAGATGACAAGTGGCACCAATATATCAAAGGGAGTAGACAATGGGCGATAGTGGCGGAGCCAATCTTGACGAGAGGTTAGATGACAGGTGGCACCGGTGTCGTGACACTGCGTGTCTACCACTGCAAACTTGAGGGTAGAATTTTCAAAGTTTATAATGACGCACAAAGGTAGATGGACTCAAATTTGCAAGCTGCATGAGTGATTGGGCACGAAGTTCTTTTCTAAAGCATGTTCTTGTTAGGACACAAATCATGGAAAAATGGATCACATGAAGAAGACTCGAGGACTTGATGAAATTCGGATGTTGCCAATGCAGATGATATGACTTTTTATAACAAATTGGATCAATATTTTGTAGTCCATGAAAGCTAAAGGATATCTGCTCATATTATGGACATTTAAGTGGAGTAATGCTACAACCAACACTTGCATTTTTTGTGAAGATGAATAAAACAAGCTCTACAAAAAGAATGTTGTGTGTTCAAAATGAGCATCAATAGTATGTATCTTGCACAATGAAACAACTTGCCATATTGGTACATTCGGTATTGGCAAGGCTCATCGAAATTACACATAACTTGGATAATGACCTCTCTTGAAATCTATGGAGCTATAAATCTTGCTATTATACTTTGTGAAAATGAGTGTCCAGTAATGACGTAATTGATGATGATTATAAAGAAGAGATGCTTAAAAAGCTTTTGATTGGCGTTTTTAAATAGACAAAAGCTGATTGATATTAACAATACCATTGATTTTAGCAACGCCATTGATTTTAGGATAAAAAATTTTGGATGCTTTTCCAAATAGCTTATGGACTGGTAAGCAAATATAAAGACCAATGAGCTTAGTGGACAGGGATGTGAACAGAAGTGAAGACCATCAAACAAAGGAGCTCTGCAACATGAAGACGATCGAAGAGAAGTAGCCGAGGAGCTTTGCGACATCGGAGGACGGGGATAAGAGAAAGACTACATCGAATCTTCAGTGGATGTTGCTGTGAACGGGGTGACAAAGGCGAGAAGAAGAACAACAAAGGCTATTGCGGGGCCTAAGCAGAGGAATCATCATGTCAACGGAAGACAAACGAAGACATGAGGAGGCATTTGAAGAGAGATTGGAAGGCTACAATGGGAAGAGCAACATGGGATGACAAAGCAAGATCGACGAAGGCTGCTAAGACTGTGGAGAGAGTGACGATCCCTCAAAGAGAAAGAGCACATCAATCAAAATACAAAACCAAAGCTTCCCCATTGATAGCCATGGTGGGTTGAAGAGGAAGGTCTCTTTTTAAAGCCATATCCTTGCCTGCTTCCGCACCTAGGATGACGATACATGGACCAGCTTGTCCCATGTGATTGATAGTGAGCGGAAACTCAATGATGAATGAGGTAATGCTTCATTCGAGTCGAGCAATGAGGTATATATATTATTTTCTGTTGATCAACGGATATATTAGAGCATGTTTGTGGAAAGCTCACAAGGAACTCACGCTGAAGGTAAAGTAGGCTTAAGTTGTTTGTGTTTAGAGGGGAGGCTTCTACAGGTTGCGAGCCATAAAGGACATCTAGCTGCACATAAAAAAATAAAACAATTAAGAAGCTAGCAAGCCACAGAACTCTTTTGTTGAATAAGATGATCATCACTATAGGTTGCTAACACTCAATTATTATTCAGATAGAGCTCGCAAGAGAGCAGGAAGGAAGAAAAAAGGAAGGATAACCAAGACTTGAAGATGGAGGTGTCCAAGATGTCCATGGAGGTTGGCATCGATGGAGTTGTTGTGATCATAGTAGACAACCCTCCCATCAATTCCCTTTCCGTTCCAATCTTTTTGGGGATTGAAGACAAATTGTAGTAAATTCTGTTTGGAGTTGTAGCATGCGAGAGGGCTTACAGACATCCAAGGCCTTGAGGAATTTGCTCGACACGGCGTACTTGGAACTTGATTGGTCACCACAAACGTAAACATTAAGTAGAAGATTCGTCGACTCATGATTCAATAGATGAACAGTCCTATGACATGGAAAGAAAGCCGTCAAACATATTAGAGCCCTTCAAAGATAACATCAAGGCTTGTCTTATCATGCAGCTGTACTCATGCAAAAGGAACACCATATTGGAGAATATAGGAATTTTCCATAATTTTGCAATACGTGGTCAAATCTTTGGATTTATCATAACTTGAACACTATAACTCTGAATTGAGCGCTCTATAGCTCAATAGATTTAATTTTTCAATTGTTTTCTAATGATAGGTCACATCACATGGTCTTGAGAAACTTATGGGCATGCTATTTGGGTGCCACCTTTTTAGTTTTCAAAAAATAGAAATTGGGAGATTTTCAAACTCACTAATATTGTATTAAGGGTTGTATTTGTGAAATAGAAGAAGAAGAAGTACTAAACGTAATCTCTAATGGATGAATATGTCTAAACCTTGCACTTGGAGTGGAGCCTTGGAATCCAGGACTTTGTATCGATATTCTACTACAATACTACTTTCACTTACGATGACAACTCCAAGATTTGCTTCTTTGTACTATCAAAGGCTTTAGAGGAAATAATCACTTCTCTTTTCATGAAAATCCATGATATATAAAACTCTCATGTGACCAAATTTGGAAATTCTCTAGAAAACTGATCTATGTATAAGAACATATCATGAAGATTGAAATCTTTGTAATCTCGCTTTTCCTTATCATACCAACATACGTAATTGATGAAAAGAAAATCCTAACCACTCTTTACTCCATGAATTTATCTTGATCATCTCTTGCTCCCATCTCACAAAGCGTCCCTCACTACAAGAGAAAGGCCCTATAGACGCGCACTGTACACGCGAAAAAGCGGGCACATTTATAAGCGTGTGTATCAGCGTGTCTATTCACGCTAGTATAAAAAACGCATCTATATATCCGTGTTTATAAGCGCGCTTATAAATGCAAAAATAAATACACATATTTTTCATTTCTCATAAAGTCCCTGAATATGACCAAACCTCTTAACAGCTAGTATTTGTTTGAATAGGGCATGATTGGATGTATATACGACATAATTACACCTGGATCATAAGCTAGGACATGATATACATGTATAGGGCATATACATGCATAGGACATGATATATATTACCAACTTTATTTCTTTCTGAGTATTACAAATATACATCCAATCATTCAAAGCTAATTATATATATGCAATTTCATGCCCTATATACATCCAATCATGCCCTATACAAATGTGATTGGATGTATATATAGATCAAAGGTTGACTTGTGCATTTGCAATATATATATATATATATATATATATATATATATATATATATATATATAGAGAGAGAGAGAGAGAGAACTGATCAATACACTCACATGTCTCATTTGTTGTGCACTTAACCTAGCCATGCATGCCAATTCATAGCATGAGTACATTGATGTAAATCAGTTGGCTTGTGTATGTGCAAGCTATTCCAATCATGTCAAGGTGCACTTATAACTCACATATAATTTTAGATAAGGTGGACCACATGTAGCCAATGTAAACATGTCCTCTTTTCATCATCTTTAGCCAGTGTGTCCACTTGTTGGTGACTAAAATAGATCACTGTAAGGATACTTTGCAATACCAACAAGCCAACTACAAATCTCTTATCTATGAAATATATAAGGAAATTAACTTGGTTAATTTGATGAGGTCAAGTTTTCCTTCCATGGATAGTGTGGTTGGCTATATTCTACTTCAAGGTTATAGGAACTTACAGAAGTCAATGGAGCATCCTAAAAATGACGATACTCTAATTACTATATCAAGTCACTTCATGTACATATCTTTGATTGATTGATGGATAATATGCCTTTCTCTATCTCTTTCGTATACACCTTCATTGCATTATCTCTCTCTAGCTAAAAACCATTCGTGCTTTATCCACCTATTGATACTTGCATGCAATTGTAAGTGGGATGGTCTAGTAAGTCACCACATATGTGCCAATTGACTTGCCAATCCGTTATCTCTTATCCTCAAGCTTTGTTATATATGTCACCATATAGGTCAATTGATTCCCTAAATGCATGCATTAATACTTACAACATGGAGGCAAACATTTTGATATTGAAAGACTAGGAAAGTCATGTCATGTTGATCCAAAAACAACCAAAAGCTAGTATCTCATTAGTTTAATTATTTCTGCGCGTCTGTAAGCGCGTGTAATAGGTATTATCTATGCAGATACACGTGCTTACAGACGCGCCACGCAGGTATAGAAAAAAATTAAAAATAGTTGTGGCTTTCTTTTCAAACCTATGCTTTCCTGCGTTTTTTACGCGTTTTCTACTGTTCGAGCTCGACAGCACTACTCATGTCTATCTATCACTTCATGAAGACAATGAGGCAAGGAAATAAGAGTAAAAAGAGGACAAGAGGAAAGAAGAGCCAAAGAGTAAAGAACAAGAGCCAAATAGCAAGGAAGAGAAGAAGATTCAAGCAACTTACCAAGGGAAGGGAGAAGGAGGACAAGGAACTTGCCACCTAGCCGCTACCTGTTGGAACAAGCAAAGAAGGTAAGTTCTTTTTCTCTCTCTCAATCTTGGTTGCTTTCTCTCTCTGTTTGTCTCTCTCTTCACATGCTGGATCCTGTCATCTATGGAGGTTTTTTTGCACGTTTTTTTAACCAAGTTTGAAAAGAAATGGTCCGACTGTGCGTGTCTGTCAGCGCATCCAGATGATAGTGTAGATGCAGGTATAGATGCGGAAATAGACGCGTTGACAGACGCACACAGAGACGCTAATATAGACACACACAGAGACGCTGATATAGACGCAGCATGTAATATGTTTTATTTGCACAGGGTAATATGATTTTTCTTGTGTAGATGTGGAATCCTGGATCCTCCAGCACCCCATTCAACAAGGAGCAATTCATGGGGGAGATGACCAATTATCTTGGTCACCCTCCCACTGCAGAGAAGGTTTTCTGTGTGATATCCGGGACACCTATCACATCTTTGCCTACACAGGGATTAGCTGAGGTATATGGATCGACCGAAGCACGTGCATCTGCAAAAGCGCATGTATCGAGTGAGGTAGAGGGTAGTGCTCGTCGAGGGAGGAGGGAGAGTCATGCAGAAGGACGAGGAGGTCGAGGGCTTTGTGGGGGTTGCCTAGGTAATGGCTCTCGATCACCCTCACCGAAAAATGAGAGAGGTGAGTCTCCACAAATATACTACTCTGTCACTGATGTTGGTGGTATCTTGCATGACTCTGAGGGGAGGGAAGTGATAGCCTACTTGAGAAGTGTCGTGCATGCCACATACAAAGATTGCATGATTCCTTTCAAGCACAAAAAAAATGGTTTGTGGCAAGAGGTACTGCGGGCAGTATATAGAAGGTACCCTAATCCAAAGAATTCATGATTCTCAGATGATTGGGGACGGTCAAATGTAAGAGACATGCTTCATAACAAGAGGTCTCATCTTATGACGTGTGCCGAGGAGTCACTGGGGAGACAAGAGCAGGGGTGCCCTGGATATTGCCAACCACCCAATTGCCACCGCAAGGAGTGAAAAGAGGCCAAGAAGAGAGCAGTAGAGAAAATGACAAGTCGCCAGCATGTAGAGGCACGACGTATTCAGATGGCAACCATGGGATCGCCGCATTATGGATCGGGTGGCAGGGAATCATGGGAGACTGAGTTTGTAAGTATTATTTGATTTCTTTTTTAAAATTAATTTTTTTAATTTGTTTCACTTCATTATGTAGTGTGTTTTAATACGTTGTATGTTCAAATTGTTTTGTAGTATCATATCGTTGGTAGGATATCTACTCCTAGAGAGGTAGGCTACCATCGAGGTCATAACCGAGCGTCTACTTGGCAGCATTTCTACGAGGAGAGACTCATCATGGAGGAGCAATATAATCGCGCCATAAGGATTCCACCACCAGAAGATGTATGTTTTATTTTTTACATAAAAAGTACAGATAACTTTAATTTATTGTTTGTAATGGTATTTATGTACCTTAATCCTTTGTGTAGGCGAACCCTGATGCAGTTGAGGATAGCGAAGGGGAGACTAGCAGTAGTAGTGGCGGCAACAGCAGTGGCACAAGCATAGGTGGTGATAGCGATGATGATGCCTCTTTTGAGGAGATATAGAGGAGCCCCATGCATGCATGCCTCCCCTTGGCTTGGAATTTTCATTTTTGATACGTATTAATTTCAGCTAGTGTTTACGACCATGACCATGCTTGAGGTCAGAAGCACTAGAACTCATAATGTAAAAACGTTTCATCTATATATATGAAATTTCGTGTTCTACATACATTGTTTTGTTTTCAGTATCCAATCTTCGAAATAATCTTTCTCTATTTTTCCTAAGCATAGAATTTGATGTTGATGGGGGGGAAAAAACCAAAGAGCATGTGGCTTGCACATACTCTCTGGTTTTTTTTTCATACCTCTGTTTTGCGCGTCTATCAGCGCATCTAAATTGCATGATAAATGCGTGTCTATTCTCGTCAAAAACTCGCAGAGTAAACGCTTTTTTAGATGCATAGATACACGTGTGTATAGACGCACAATATGAATATATCCACTTTTTTAAAAATATGATTATATATTTATGTAGCGCGTCAATACGCGCGTCTACGTGGGCGTGTAACTTTGACTATAAGCGCGCTTTTAGACGCGATACTGTAGACGCAGAGGTAGGCGCGGTAATAAATACACCAGACATTTTTTTTCACAGTTCAAATATTGCGTCTACAAGCGCGTCTATCGAGCGTTTTTGTTGTAGTGCCTGTGCAAGCAACTTTCACGAACTCCCTCGCACAATTTCCGTGTGACATGGTATCCAAAATTCATGTGGATGTTGTATCCGATAAAGGAACATAAGAAACCATGAATGCCAAGAAAGCATATTTAGTAGAAGATGCTTCCTATGAATAAGATTGGTTATGAGATTCATCAAAAGGGGCATCATGACCCTCACAATCAAAAACATAACTAGCTTGATTATATCTGAATTTGTTTTTTCCTTTATTATGTTTGTTATGCCAACAATCGCAGGAAAGATGTCCTATGTGATTGCATATACCTTTATTATGTTTGTTATGCCAACAATCGCAGGAAAGATGTCCTATGTGATTGCATATACGGCAATGAGGCTTGGTTAGCCTACATGTTTTTGCCATGGAGGTTGACTCGAAAGGCTTATATGATTGAGAATTTGTGCGATTACGAGGAAAAGAAGTAGAATTTGAGGGAAATGAACGAGGCCAAGGTTTTGCATACATTACAAGAGTGGAAGTGGAAGAAGCTGGTGTTGAGATAGATGCACACATGGTTGGTTCTTGTAAGATTGCAAGAATTAGCAACAATATGGCTAAATTGGCATGATTGGTTTTGGTTGTCATGAACAATATTTGCCATGTAGGAGGAAGAGAGGCTAATAAGCACATGGCCCGTAGGTTATCAAGTCAAATAAGGCCCGAGATTGTGAGATCATCAAGGGCAGACCTCCAGTTTTGCAAAAATGTAGAAACATCATTAGCATTAGTCATAATAAATTTCATTAATTTTTTAAGATTAGCAACTTGAGAAGAGACGTCAGTATATTGGTAAGTATCTTGTAATTATTGATTCCTCCAGATTGGAGCAGCCGTAGTCAAAGTTCTTACAGTCTGTTTTTGCTCAAGTGGCATCCGGCATTAAAAGGGTTCCGTTTGATAATGGTAAGGAGGTCAAGTTTTTTGCAATAAATGACTCCATAGTTGATAATTGAAGTCGGTTAATTTATTGACTTTGTAGATACAAGAAGCAGCAGCCGCTTGAGCCATCGTGACAATTGTTCGGATCAGAAGTCAGGACGCCTTGGCACTACGTGATGTCTCATTGTGTTGCTTCGCTCCTCAAGCCAGGCGAGATACCATGTAGGAATGTAACAACAATGTGTTAAATACAAAGCAGTGAATCGTTGCTACGCAGAATAGAGAAGAAGTAATAATGTATTATTCAGAATTGTATGGTTACATATTCAGTCGCCTTTTCATCACAGGTGCGACGTTTCCAATTAGGAATGAAAATATGTCTTGTGGGTCAAAAGCGGCGTGCCCGTGGGTCAAAAGCAATGTTTCGTGGGCACCTTCCGCGACTTCCTTTCGGCCACCGCTACCCAGGTGTACTACTGCGAGAGCATGCGCCGGCTGGCTGGCCAACGTGGAGGAGCACAAGAGGCCGCGGAGGGACTTTATCTATTCAAGAGCCTTCGATGTCCTAATCGAGTTCGCCCTGTGGGAGGCCATGGCTAGGAGGCCTCCCACTATCAGAAACAGGTAGAGAAAGCATGACGGAGAGGAGTAACAGAGACAGGGTGCAGAACTGAGAACAGAGAATAGGCACACAGGATTAGGCGAGAGAGAGATGATCTATTTATCAAAGTATTGCATACATAAATAGTAAATGCAAATTTTGCATGATATGAAAGTTGACATTTTCAGGTCTCGAGGCTTCCAGGTGTATTTACACCAACACCCCCCCCCCCCCCCGCCCCTCAGTTGAATGCTAAGAGAGGATTTTATTTCATTACTTTGAGCCTATTACAAGTGCATGGTTGTGCCTATATGTAATAAGACTGTGCTCTCTTTTTTTAAAGTCAATCAAGTGATGGAAGCGCTAAAATAGAAAAGGATTTCAGTCTATAGCTTTATAATTTGAGCTTATAGACTATTACATCAATTATCTCGGATCAAATTGAAATTGGTTGATGAAGAAGATACAAAGAGTTTTTTTTTTTCTTTACTTTAGCTTCCACTTGTGGTTCATGCCTTGCACTGTTAACATTCCAAGATGCTCCAATAATAAAATTCTTTACTTTAACTTGTCGTGTTTGAACTACAACCAATACATCCCACCCTAACTTGAAGGGAAGAATTCGCATGATATTGATGATGAAGAGCATTTGTCCATCCATAAGTTGAAGAACTTTAGAAATATGATCATACCGATGTTGCTTGCTGGGTGCCAAACATAGAGAAGCTATAAAATTTGCACCACAAGAATCCAAACAAACAATTGATTTTAAAATCATGGCCTTGTAGGTATCAACTGAAGCTATGTGCTGTTGCTCAAATTCATGCCAACTGGACTGTCCAAAAATTTCTTAGGAAATCCAAAATAAGGAGATTGAATCATTTGATAATGTTATCTCTGAAAAGGGGAGTGAACCCTCGGACATTGTTGGCATGGAGGAGGGGAGTGAACCCTCTAAAAAGGGGATTGAACCCTTTGAAGTTACTGCCTGCATAGAGGGGATTGAACCCGCTAAATTTTCCCACGTAAGAGAAGTGACCTCTATTATTATTATTGTAGGAGTGTCTGCATCTGAGGCTTTGAGATTTGAGAAAAAAAATGACAAAAACCATAAAGGCCATCCTCTTGTTGTAGAAATTCAGAGAAATTTGTGTATGCTGTCGGAAATGCTTCATTTTTAGTCCTTGAAGGCATGCCGGCATCATAGAGGAGCTCATCCATAAAATCAACATGAGTATTAGAATCAAGATGAAGCACAACATCAAAATTCGGTATCTTCCCATTATAAACAGCATCATATGGACTGTCTTCCTTGAAATCTGCATGGCTAGTCAGAGCAAGGGAGACATCAACAGCAGTAAAATCATCCTGGACAGTATCTACTTCAAGCTTCAGGGCAACGAGAACTTCATCTTCTAGTTGCGATTGGAAAGCATACCCAACATCGTCTACAGCAGACAAGATGCCCAATTCATCTTCCTCATTGTCAACCATCGGATCATGGTTGACATCCACCATTGTAGGGGTGGGCATTAGAGGCACTTCTTCTCTGGAGTGTGGTGGGCAAGGAGTAACAAACCTGATTGTGTCAAGCAAGGCTGGATTATTCCACTTTTCTTCCCCATTTCTGGTTGCGGGAATAGCAAAGGTATCTACAGGCTTCAAAATGCGAGCATGCGACTCTTCATCATTCTTGTGATGAGTATCAATTGGGCAGGATGATTCATAATCTGCAGTAACATACTTAATGGCTGTAAGAAAGACGGCAATAGTATAAACTTCATCTGTTGTGTTGGTAACATCATCGACCAACATTGGGCCAGCTTCTCTGAAGTAATAGGGGTGCATCACAGGGCAGCAATATCTAGAAGCAAGTACACCATGACTGGTAGAATTTGCAGGTGATGCTTCTTCCTCTCTGGTAATGACAGGCAAAAGGTCCCATGGTAGAACTTGGTGAATGATACCATGTGGGAGGCCATGGCCAAGAGGCCTCCCACTATCAAAGATAGGAAAAGAAAGCATGACGAAGAGGAGTAACAGAGACAGAGGCACACAGGATTACGCGAGAGAGAGATGATCTATTTACCGAAGTATTGCATGCATAAACAGTAAATGATTTGCATGATATGAAAGGATGTCATGCATTTTCAATTCTTGAGGCTTTCAGGTTTATTTACACCAACACACCCTCGATATCGAGTTGGACGAGTGCATGCTTGTCCACCCGCTCCTCCTTTCGATAAGGGACGCAATGCTCTACCACATCTGCTGGCTCAACTATCTCCTCTCCTTCGAGAAGTAATACAAGGATGGTGACTTCTTCAACCTCGTCTCCATCCTCTACTACAACTTCCTTAAGGACTCCGTCGAGGTTGCCGCTAAGAACAATGCCAGTGGCACTCACAGCATCGTTACTCCTCCCGACCTCCAGCAAATCATGCTGGATGTCTGTTAGCTCATCAAGGACATGGACAAGGAGTGTGTGAGCCTCCTCCGAGACATCCGCAACGGCTATGATCCCTCCTTGCATGTAAGTGAGGAGCTAGACGTCTACATCTAGAGCCTCACCTACTGGCTTTGCGGCAACCTATCCTTCCACTTCGTTGACACGCGCCACGGCCTTCACATTGCCAGCTACACCTCCAATAACTTGCTCGCACGCCTGCCTGAGGCCCTTCCACACAAGCTCGATCTCACCACCTGCAAGGCCACTGTAGTTGCAACGGCGACTTAATCAAGATGAGCTAGACCGCCCTTCCTCCTGCCTCATTAAAATGAATCGAGTGCAAAACTTAACAAAGATTACCACGTTTAGTCTTGCATTGCCTACATGAGACTCCACTCCTTATCCATTCAGTAATTGGCTCTGCACTTCTAATTCAAGTAGTGGAATCATGTAAACACTGAATCATGTGAACATCTCCTCCCATGAACACAAACAAGACCAACTTTTTTACTTTTAATGTACTTTGCATGAAGTTGTATTAAAGGGTTTAAAAATATTTACAAGTAAAGGAGACTGCCCATTTCATCTTGCTAATGAGATATAACTTGTTGGTAGAGCTTATTAGGTCCAAAGCGCTGGGATGTCAAAAAACAAGGGGGGATGAGGGTTCCTAAACATAGGTAGATGTTTATTATCACGGAAGCTAAGATTGGTGAAATGTCAAAATCTTCCAAGCTCTTTGGTGCATGCTCCACACCTCATCTTACAACCTAGATATAACTTGTTGGTAGTAGTTTGTTAGGTGCAAAGCACTAGGGACGTTAGATAAGCGGAGATCAAGGCTCCAATACATAGGTAGATGTTTATCTTGGAAGCTAAGTTTAGTGAAATATCAAAATCTTCCAAGCTCTTTGGTGCATATTTCAAACCTATTCCATGTGATGGCCTACATAATAGAAGTGATGTTGTTCGCAGCACAAAAGTTTTACCTTACCCTCAAGCTCTCTCCTAAAAGGCATTCTCATTTTGAGACTCAGAGAATCCTTGAATGCAAAAAAAAAGAGCAACAACTAGCATTTGAAAGAAAAGAAGCTTGCAAATAGCAACATGGCAAAGGGCCTTGAAGTCGTGGGGGGTCACCTCAAGATGTAAGTGTAGCATCTGAGATCAAAAGAAGGGTTATTTTATTTCATAAAAATTACAATATTATATTTACAAAAGGGATTTGTCTAATACAACTTGGAAAAAATCCCTAAGTTTCTTAAAGGAAAATGGTCCAACTTATTATCTTATAGCATGTAAGGAAATGATATTTTCTAATATCTTTTGCACACCTCTTTGAAATACAAAGGGAGTGTATTTTTGTGCACTTTGGGTGTCACCACAAGCTATTTGTAGGGTGTATTATTTTTGTTCCTAAAATTTCTAGTTAACCCAACATTTTAAGACGGGTCTCTAGTCTGAGCTCCATTCTTACGCGAGAATCCAAACTTCCTTACAACTCTGGGATATCCTTTGTTTGTGAGCATGCCCTTTTTACCCTTGTAGAAGTCAACGTTTATTTATATGAGTGCTAATTATTTCCATACACATCAGTAATTTGCCTTGCACCAAAGATGCTTAAATATTACCAAGCTAAAAATTATGGTGTTCCATGATTTCTTAACTATCAATAGGAAAGAAAACTTTTTGTTGATGAGGATCCAAGAGTTTAGAAAATGGGGTAGCATATTTCTAAAACCCTTATTTTTTAGTGTCTTATAATGAATTTCTGGTCAAAATATCTACATTATTGCCTTAAAGATCATAAGTTGAGTTACACTATCATATAAAAGGACCTCTCAAAAGTGTGTGCTTAGGGTGCACATAAGAAATGCCAACCATTCAATAAACTTTCCTCTCCCTCCCTCCCTCCCTCAACTCCTCATTCTCACACATCTATAATGGAAAGAATTAGCACTTGTACACATAAACATAGACTTCTACAAGGGTAGTGAAGTGCAAAGAAATGCACTCCATTTGTTCTTCAGGGCTTGTGTTTGAGGGTCCTTGCCATGTTGCCATTGGCAAGCTCTTTTTCCTTCGAATGGTAGATGGTGCCCTTCCTCGAGGATTCTATGTGTCAAAGTGAGGACGCTTTCTAGGAGACAGCTTTAAGCTGGGGTTAAACATCTATGCTTTGAACATCACTTTTGTTTAAACCTTGGGAGAGGTGTGGAGCACGCACCAATGAGCTTGGATGATTTCGATATTCCATTTTAGATAGCGTAATATTTCAAACAAGGAATATGTATGGAATAACCGATTAGTAATTATGCTGTCATTGAGAATAGTGTGTTACTGTGGGACAAATATCTAGCTTCGTTGTACTTTGAAGATCATTTCTCCTTCATTTACCAATACTTATGGTGATAACAATGAACACAAGTAACAAGAAGCTCATCCAGGTGGATCTATACTTGCGAGTGTCTGATAGCATTCAACTCTTGTGGCTCAAAGGGCCAACCATGGACAATGGATGAAGTGGTATATTAAGCTGCAAAACGTTGTGCAATTTGGCAACGTTTAAAGAAAAACAAAAACCTCCTGCGCCCTCAGTTGATCCCGTGAATGAAATAAATGGAAGCTCTATCAACGTGTACAAATGAAGAGGACAACTAGCAGCAGGACGATCTGAGTGCGACATGCTGAGAATGCGTCTGTGGGCAATCGGCGTGGTGGACCGTGATGCGTTGAAGTAATTAGGCATACCGAAGCAAAGAGAACGCTAGTGTACTACTTGAAAAAGCATGAAGAGAGCAGACAATTACGAGTAGCGAATTGGCAGTACCGAACAGGTCTTCCTTGAGTTTATGGGAGTTGATGTTCACATGCTTCGGCGAGAATCATATGATTCTACCACTAGAATTCGCAGTCTGCAGAACCAATTAATGAATGGATCAGTAATAGTGACTTGACGAGGCGATAGAGGAGTAGGAGTCTCACGCACAGACTAATTGAGGTTAGATGGAAAGTGGTGATCATTACTAGAGTTCTGTAGTCGATTCATTTTAAGGAGATCGGACCGAGCGAGGGGGATCTACTAATAATTAAGGATAGTAACTATAAGCTTGTACTTAGGCTGCCTGAGCGGCTAGTAATTGGCGGTGGGCGAGATGTGGAGTAGCCGTTGCAGCCACAATGGCCTCGCAGGTGGAGAGTTCGAGCTTGTGCGCGAGGGCGTCGGGAAGGCGCCCGAGCAGGTTCTTGGAGGCGTACGTGGCGGTGTAAAGGCCGTGGCGCATGCCCGCGAAGTGGAAAGAGAGGTTGCCGCCCAGCCAGTAGGTAAGGCTTTGGATGTAATCGTCCAGCTCCTCGCTTACATACAAGGAGGGATCGGAGCCGCTGCGGATGTCCCGGACAAGGCGCACGCACTCCTCGTCCATGTCCTTGACGAGCTGAGAGACTTCGAGCATGATTTGGTGGAGGTCGGGAGGAGTGACGGCGACGTGAGTGCCACTGGCACTGCTCCTAGCAGCGGCCTCGATGGAGTCCTTGAAGTGGTTGTAGTAGAGGATGGAGACAAGGTTGAAGAAGTCGCCGTCCTTGTATTCCTTCTCAAAGGAGAGAAGGTCGTTGAGCCAGCAGATGTGGTAAAGCGTGGCATCCCTGAGGCGGAGAAGGAGCGGGTGGGCCAGCGTGCGCTCGTCCAGCTCGATCCCGAGGGCGAACTCAATCAGGACGTCGCAGGCTCTCCAGCAGCTGGAGTCCCGCCGCAGCCTCTTGTACTCCTCCACGTCGGCCAGGCGCCCGCTCTGCCGGTAACCCACCTGGATAGCAGTGGCCCGAAGGAAGTCGCGGAAGGTGCCCACGAAACGCTGCTGTTGGCCCACTGGCATGCCGCTCCGCAGATCCGACCACACCTCGCGCGCCGACTCCTCGATGAGGCGGATGGCCAGGCGGGCACGTGCCGACAGCTGTGTAGAGCTGCTAGCTTCTACTGCCGCGGCGGACTCCTCATCGTCACGATCCTCCAGCACGGCCATGATCCGCGCCCCCAGGAGCGTAGCGGCCGAGGAGTCGGCGGCCATCTCCTGGGGCTCGTCCAGCAGGTTATCCACCATGTGCAGCCACGCCATGAACTTGATGATAGCCGGCATGCGCGAGCTCAGACCGTTGGCGTACGACAGCGTCACCAGGATGTCAAAGCGCGACTTGAGAACCACGCTCTCCGAGAAGCCGCCGCCTTGACCGGCGCCGCGCAGCAGTAGCATCTCTCCGAAACGAGAGACAAGCCACTCCTGCGACAGCTGCTTCAGCTGCAGGTAGTCCGGGTGGATTGTCTGCGAAGGAAAGGAGCACTGCACCTCGGGAAGCTCCACGCTTGTGATGGACTTGTCGAGGGGCAGGTCCGTCAGCCCCACCTTTTTCACCGCATCTGCGGACAGCAGGAGCTCAGCTATGTGAGACAGCACGAACGACGACGTGACCGGAGCCATAGGATTATTATGTATATGGCAATGGACGACGAATGATACGGCGATCAGGCGGGTTGGTTTTGGAGTTGTTACAATGGGCTAGCACCAAATAGCTGGTGCGAGTATATTGGCAGCACGTCTCGCGAGTTATGTAGAACGTGACGAAGACTAACAACGGAAACCACAGCGATCAGAGCGTCGATCGAGCTGGTAGACCTGCTGCAATTAGCGCTGGTTTTATACGATCGGGTATGGTAGATGCAGCCGCATGGGAGAAGAAGAGGTCAAACGTTTGTGACACCAGAACCGGCGTGCGCCCGCCGTGCCCTGGGGGTGGGCGTCATTTCGGCACATGCTCACGCGAGGCGGATGCTCTTTGAAAAGACCCTGCCACTGGTTGCTCTTTCAAAGATGCTCTTTGTGCATAAGGATAACAAATTTCACAAAAGTTTTGAAGTTTGAGGGAGCGTTTGAAATTGTGCCCATGCCAATATTCGGAGACATTGTTAAACGATTTCCTTGTAAGACAAACTGTCTTGAGACTTCTTTCCTTTTGCCGTAAGTGCATGTGATGATAGCAAAGTCCACGTTTGAACAACCGAGTCCAAAGGGGAAAGTGTCCCAAGATGTACGGGGGGAAACGGCCAACCTATTCAAAGGCGTGATCCTAGGGTATGTTAAGATGAATAGTTGGAGAGGATCAACCAACGATCCTTTTATTGATGGTTTGAGTGAGTACAACTTGTTTCCATACAACAATGTTTGTAGGATAACTCTAAATCATGGTAATATATAGCAAGTTGTTGGTGTCTTTTAAGAAACTATTGGACCAAGGACTCAATCTGATTGAATTGTACTAGCATGGGGAATATTCAACTTAGTTCCTTTCTCATCTCACACTCCATTTTGCTCACTCAAGCACATATCTATTCTATAGAATCAATGAGGGATGGAAAGGGAAGGCCATAAGGCCACATCATGCTTTCTAGGCTATGAGTATGGGTTTGATGCAAGGTAAGGATTTTGGAATTATAAGTGAAGGGTGCATGATGATTTTTACCTGATGGGCACTATAGTAGAAATGAATGAGGGTAGCCTAAGGAAGTGTCCCATATATGTACGTTTGGTCCTCCTAGCCTAAGGAAATATCACATCATGCTTTCTAGACTATGAGTATGGGTTTGATGCAAGGTAAGGATTTTGGAATTATAAGTGAAGGGTGCATGATAATTTTTACCTGATGGGCACTATAGTAGAAATGAATGAGGGTAGCCTAAGGAAGTGTCCCATATATGTACGTTTGGTCCTCCTAGCCTAAGGAAATATCCTTGATAATAGCATGATCCATCTTGCTTGTTGGCAAGTTTTACTTTCTTTTGGTGGCAGTTGGCCCTCTTTCTCGGCTCTTCATGACTCCCTTTGTCCTCCATGTTTTAAGCCTAAGTATCATTGATGCAAATTCCTCCTACTACCAATAATCTCTCCCTTGAACTAGCAGCCCATCCTACCAACATTTACACTTGCATCCTACATATTTTGAGTACTTGATTTTGTTGAAGATGAAGGGATTAATGCACCACAACCCTTTATCTCCTCGAAATGTTTTGAATGCACACTACAGAACTTGTGCAGAAACATTTTAATGCCTTTTTTTCCTAAACCTTTTCCCCTTTGTATAAATGGATCTTAGCTTGCCACATTTTCTCTTAAGATTTTTTACCACTTGGTTCATGGAAGTGTATCTCACTGCTTCCACATGAGCTCCATCTGTATTTAGAAGTATGGTCTCTTGTGGGCTTACTAGTAAATTTGCGAGCATACCATGCAAGTTTAATTCAAGGATTTTTTTAGATCTCTTTCCACCACACTTCATCACAAAAATAAGGGTACCATGCAAAGAGGTTTCCACAAATTCAATAAAGCAAGGGTGCATTATATTGAGGAATAAAGTTATAGATAGGGGTTTCAAACATAGGCCCTCAATGCATGTGATAAGTGGGGCTTATATATAGTGAACCACTTCCTTGTCTAGATCATAGTCTTTTACTTTTGTCTCCAAGTCCCCACTTTGAGATGTGTACGAAGTTTCTTTTTCTCTTTCTTTGCTCGTATCTCCTCCTTTCCTTAAGGTATGTTTTCTAGCTTCTTACTTAGGAATTTTACTCAACATGTAAAGGAGTGTTTACTAGTTTGGGCTTTATTTGATGCCCCTTCTTGTAATGCTAGCTCATACTAAGATAAGTCTATTTGTCCCAATTCCCTCAGTCTTCACAATGCAATGATGTAAGCATGAAAAGTTTTCCATAAGCTTTTCCCTACCAATCGTATCACTTTCTATTTTCAAAAAGGGGGAAGGTATCTTTGGCCACTTTCTATACGTTGATATTTTCACTTTAAGATGCAATATAGATACACAATACTATTTGTTTACAGTCTTTCTCTAGACCACTTTACATCTAGCTTCTCTTACAAACTTTCACTACACAAAGACCTATAATATCTAGTTATCTAGAACAATGTATCTGATCTCTTTTTACGTTAAGTGATAAGAGTGGAGGTGAGTATTCATCCATGGATAGCTTCCTAGCTTGTTTCTTAGGTTAGCCATTAATCTTGATTATGGAACTTTGGGTTATCAACATTGCAAAACCAATATTCTCAACAAACAATAAGCCATCATAGCCAAAAAAATATTGCAATCATCCTTTGCCTCCCATGTAGGTTGTCTAGTAAACCATGGATAGATCCCTTAGGCCACAACCCTTTCCCATGGGGGGTTCACTCATAGTAAAGAAGACATGTCACCTATGTGCAAGGACTTTCAAAAAAAAACCCTATTTATGAAGCTTGTGACACTAATATATCCCCCTATTTAAGCATATAAGATATATACATGTATGATTTTTTTATGTATCACCTTTCTTAAATGTAAGTCTTCATAGAACATATACTAACTTTCTTTTTAAAAGTTGGAATTATCCTAAGCAATTAAAAGTATCAAAATGGTCATATCACAAAGTGATTTATGTAGTGGCACTTGGATACCATCGATGTATGTGTCGCAATGTTTTTGAGTGACCGTGCCCCCTTACCACATGAGGAGAGAGAGTAGAGGAGTTGAACCCCTTTATACTTAAAGTGACTACACCAAATGCACACCAAGATCTCTTGGGAAGAAGGGGAGTTGAATCTCTCTACCAAAACCATGGGAGAGTGCCAACTTCCCCCCTCCCACACTATGATTAGTTCAATAACCCTACTATGTGAGGGTTTAGGGTTTTAACTTTACATGTCAAGGTCTCTTGCATGCCATGGAGAAACCAATCTATGGAGAGATGTAATCAAATGCATCCCCCCTTTCTTTGTTCCCTCTATTCCCTCCTTAAATTTAAGTTCAATATAGAAAATTGAGAGGGGTCTACCTCTAATGTATACGCTTAAATGTCCCCTTCCGAAAACCCCCCTCCCTTACACTCACGTGATACCATACAACATCTATAGTGAACCCCCAAGGCCCTTTCCCTTGATTTCACATGATGCACCAAAACCTAGTACCTCTCTCAAAATGATAGGGTTTGAGTTGCCTTCACATGAGGAAACAAAGCAATTAGATTTGTTACCCTCCAACACTCATGTGCATTGTGAGAGCCAAATAGGATCACCAATGTGCGAGAACATGCTACCCAAGGTGCCATCATATCTCTAGAAGATGGTAAATGTTATTGGCATTATCATAAGACTTACAAATGGTAATTCAACCTAGGCCTTTTTGTGCAGCCTCTGCCACATGATACATGTGAATGTTAACCCTCAAATGAACGAAGGTGGAAAATCTGGAAAAGCTAAAGCAGAAGACAAAGGCCAAGGCAAAGTGAAACTAAAGACAAAGATGCACAAGGAGAAAAGTTCTAAATAAGGGAGAAAGGTACACAAGGAAAAGCGCAAGTCAATACTTTTGTAAAAGAGTGCAAGCGCATCATGGTTTAATTTAAGGAGCGTCGGGCTCTCACCCGTGCAATTTGTAAATGTAGACGAGCGGTGGAAAGGAAGCTAGGAAGATAGAATAGCAATGGGAAAAATGGCCTAGGCCATGGCCGGCCATGCAATAAAGGGGATAAGGGGATGACCGTCCAAAAGGGATTTACGGTTTTGTATATAAAGTTGAAAAGTGAATGAGAAGCTCATTCTTATGTGTGGCCAAAAGTGGCTCTCCTCTTCTTCTTCTTCTTCTTGTTCTTGCTTGCTTGAGCTTATGCTTGAGAAAGGGAGTGTGAGAGTGTGAAGGAGTGAGTGTGTGAGGGTGAGGGACTGGGGGGGAGAAGCTCTCCATCTTCTCCTCTCTTCTTCTCTTCTCTTGTCTTGGTCACAACAATGGAGCTTAGAGCATGGAGCTTAAGGATGGAGCTTGCTTGAGGCTCACACTTGGATCGTGGAGCTACCTGAGTGCGCGGGAGAGGAGGTAGCTCAATCGACATGGAGGTAAGCTCACTACACCCGTAAGGTAGACATTGTGCATTGGCTATGTGAGAGGTAGCCATTAGTGCTCGGTTTGGAACGCTTGAATAATAAGCGGTCCATGGGTCTTGGCAGTTGAGCGAAAGCTCTCACATTTTGGTTCTGTTTACGGGACCAACGGATTCAAGCCTTGAGCGCTTGCGCGCTTTGAATCGAGCATTGAAGTAGGGTTTTTCCCAAACCGGTGCTTGAGGTAGATAGGTAGGAAGCAAGGGAGTTTGAAGAGGTATTCAATCTCCTTAGCAAGTAGGTTTTTGATTTGTTATTGAATATTAGAGTAGGAGCATCCATCTCCATCTTAGGTTTTGATTTTTGTTGCATTAGGTTAAGGTTAGGATAGGAAAAAAGAAGGAAAAAAATAGGGTTTTCTATTGCTGTATAACAGGCTAAAATAGGAAAATAGGGGCACAAATCCACATTTTCGGCTAGTAGAGTATGAGGGACTAACCTCTGAGGTCACAGCAGGCTAGGATGGGGCAATAAGAGGCCCAATGAACTAGGAAAGGCCACATTTGACATCCTCCCTTTGAGAAGAGAGTGAGTTTGAGAGCCAGGGAGAGAGAAGCAGAGAGAGAGAGTTGCGGAGATCGTCGACGTGCTGATCAATTCGAGCACCACACCATTTTCAGGTATGCCAGGCATTTTCGTCTGTTGCTTTGCATCTAATTAAACGGCACGGCATGATTCGGTGAAGTAAACGTCAGCCTAGAGGGGTCGCGTGCTAGTCGCAGGTCATCGACTGTGCAGTCGGACCAATTCATCCAAGTCCCAGAATAGGATTGCCCTATCTCTAGAGTCGGACCGTTTGACTCCGAAAATCAAACCTCTCCAAAAACCGTCCGACTCCGAAAATCAGACCACCCTTCCGATCCGATTCCCAAAATTGGACCCGTCCCAAAATCGGACCAATCCCAGAATCAGACTAGTCTCAGAATCGGACCAGTTCTAGAATCTGGCCCAATCCTAGAATCGGACCAGTCCTAGAATCGGACCCTGAAAATCGAACACAAGGAATCTGATCACTCAGAATTGGACACCTATCAAAATCGGACATCAAATTGCAGAAATCGGACGTGACCAAAATCGGACCGCTGGGCCAATCGAACCAACCAAAATTGGACGTCCGATTCCGATAATCCGACTCCTGAAAATTGGACATCTGAGAATCGGACAAATAAAACTGTCAAAATCGAATAGGTATCTAAAACACAAATTTTGATGCATCTAACCCCGAAATTGACCCCAAAGGCTACGTAGAGGTAAAGGCACATCACAAATCCATCACTGGGTTGAAACTTAGAGCAAGTAGTTCAAAATTTAGCTATAAACGGTCCTCCAAATTGCACATGGTGTTTACCATAATGGCCTTGCGGGCCGGGGGGGACCGCCCCCCCGGGACCTCCGCAAAGGGGGCTTTGCCCCCCTCCGCACCTCCCCCAAGTAGGTTGGAGAGAAAATGCACGTCGTGACAGGTCCTCCGAATTAGGCCTAGTGTAGTAATGGCTCTACATAAGCGTAGATCTTCACTTACAAAGCAGCAAACAAAAGCCCACACCCAAACAAATACAAAAAGAGACCCTAGAACCACAACAGGCCAATCTAGCCATCAAAGGCAAAAGGGCTACACCACAAGAACACAAAGACATTATGTTCAGACCATTTCTAGTTAGAGCAAAATGCAACATCAAGCTACAACAGCAAGAATGACTAGATATGATAGTCCTGACGATAGATGCTCCTTGAATAGCACTGCATTGACGATCCAAGACATTAGTGGAGAATCCACATCTGGTCGTGCAGTTGGGGACTCAAGGGCATTTACCAGAAGGCTTAAATTTACAAGTCAAGACCCGGAAGACGAAGACATAGTACGACCTACTTATCTAAGGGCAAACTCACTGCTAAAAGAGAGCATATTATTGATGCTCTGATTGATGAAGGAGCAGATTTCAATATCTTGACCTATGAATCATGGACCCTACTAGGCCAATCAGAGCTTACACCGACTAGTGCAACTCTTAGCCCTTATGGGGGACACCCACAAGCGCTCATAGGGAAGTGCAGAATCCTTACGAGAATTAAAACTGAAAGTTTACCTATCCTATTTCATGTTCCTCCAAATAGTGCTAGCTGCGGGAAGGAAACCCTCCTAGGAAGACCCTTCAAAAGGGCGATCAAGTGTGAGGCTGACTATGTAGCATAGAGGATACACTTGACACTACCGCGTGTGAGGATAGTCACAACCTTTAGCAAGGGTGACCTCATCGAACCTCGAGGGAAAGGCAAGGAAGGTGCTGACATAACAATCAAGCCTACTAATGAGAGCAAGGACTTGTTGGAAAAGTTGATACAAGCACAGGTCGAACAACGAGAACCAGTGAGGGAGGCCATGGCTGAAACAAGAGGGTCAAGAGACAATGCCAAGGACGGGCTTTGGACTTACAAATATCTTAGAAGACCCCGAAAGAAGCCCAAGCCTTATAGACGAAGGCATCGATGGAGGGTCAGCACAACACCGCGATGGATATCCAAAGCATTGCTACGTGCTCAAGGATATTACACAGGTAACCAATGGATTTGGGCACCAAAACCCCTGCTAAACCACCTTTATCAGCTGAGGGCCAGATTGCATCAAAAGTAATGAAGCACAGGAGGAAATCTAAGAGAAGCTCCAAGTCTCGAGGCAAGAAACCAAACATGAGTGTTCAAAGGAAAGAGTCTCAGCCTAGCATGCTTAATAAGCAGAGGTCATGTGTAACCATTGAGCGTGCACAAAGACCACTAGTACTTAAGGAGCTTTTGACTTCCCAAGAGGATAATGAGCACCAGAGACACAACACTACTCGTAGGAAGGCTGTTTGCTCAACAAAGAAAATGGCACAATCATCTAAAAGCCTCGAGCAAATCATTCAACTAGTGCCACGTCCACCTAAGAGTCCTAGATCTTTTACACCCTCTTTTCCCAAACAAACACAAGAAGCATAACAACAGTTGTCAAGAGCAACTACTCAATCCCAATCTCTATCTCCATCTAAGCTTCCAAATGCCCAAGAGGTGGGACATGACACTATGTGTAGCTCCCGACCCAAGGATATGCCTGAGCAACCTAATGCGACTAGATCAACTCATGCTCGATCTACACAGATGAATGCCCAAAGGGAAACAAAAGACACGACCACTTCCGATCGCCCTAGGGGCATGACACCACAATCCACCAAGGGTAGCCAGCCCACCAGACTAGCCGTTACTACTTCCAATCAGGGATCAGAGCAGCCACAACCCTTGGCCGTGACAATGTCCCTTGTGGAACATGTCCTTAGTAGCTTACTTGTGGAGGAGGTGTCGCAACCAACTTCCTTGAAAACTCCAACACTTCCAAAGTGCCTAAAGCCGAGGCTCCAGAATTTAAACACACGAGAATTGGTTGAAGATTTAGACTCTCCGAAAAGGGAGACAGTTATACCCACACAACCTAGTGAGGCTATTCAATAGGCCATGGCTATGTCCCATAAGGACACACTAGAGAGAGAGAATGCTAAGGCCAAACCAAGCACATCAACGGTTGACCTAGTCCAAGGTCCTGATTCATTGAGAGATACACCTTCACTGACCAAGAAAAAGAGGAGAAAACAACGAAGACAATAGCAGTCTCACAAGTGGTTGGGGATCCTAAGAACATTGACACCAAGAGCGTTGGAGAGCTCACGAATAAAGCATCGAGTCCATCCACCGATGATCCCATTGATGCCTCTCCTAATAGTGGTGAAACCTCAAACAAGCAATGATAGTCAAGCGCAGGGAGAAGAGTTGGGTTCAACGGGCTAAGCTCCTCAGGTCCTCCTCTCACTGCACATTTAGAAGTTGTGAGACCATTACCACCTCCAGGTGGAGGGCATGCAACCATCATTACCACCAGAGGAAGCTCTGACCAACATCTCTAAGGGTGTGGACATGGTACTATCCTTTTCCATACACCTTTCCCCTTTATGGTCTATCCTTCTGAGGATGAGCCCTGCCCCACTCCTTGACAACTAGTCCACGCAACTTAGCATGAGCCAAGATCTGCTAATGGTTGGAGGCCAAACGAACATCATCACAGGGGCCATCCCTCTACTATAACCACTGCATGCCTCACCTCTTCCCTCCTCGTCATATGCACTTGATAACCCACTACATAAATCCCTTCCACACGAATGGTTTTATCCTGTCTCAAAGCCTAATCCTTGGTTCGCATTTTGCTGGTCCCCTTACGTGGAAGACATGGAGCACCCACGGTAGCTGGCTTGCAAAGACTCTCTCTGTCTCCACGAAGGGAATATGCAGCACAAGCTCCTCCACCAGTGCGCTATGTGCCTAGCCTCAAAAGGTATGCAAAGAAACAAGGTCCCAAGCGACACCACCCCGGACGTAGGCCGAAAAATCCCCAAGCCAAGGGAATAGAAGCTCAAGGGAGCACACAAAATGTGGCAACATCGGTTGTGCGAGCCCCCAACAAACGCTCGAGCACCAGGTGCTCAAAGACAGAAAGGGCAGCTTGAGACAAGGAAGAATTCGATGCATTGTTCAAAAGCATTTTGGAAACGGTTGCGGGCAGAGACTACACCATTCAAGTCCCAGTCGACATCTTTCTTGCCTAACCTCACAGGAGCCCCTCACTAGTAGAGCCTCAGTCGCTTGACCACCCGAACTCACCCCGCCTTGTGTAAATAGAGTATCTCCTATGATATGCAAGCAACTTAACAAAGGCCATCCTGCCATAACTTTTTATCTTTTGAGGGTTAAAGGGGTAGGCTCGCCACTTGAACACACTTTCCTCAACTATTGCTAATATATGCCAAGTCTTTAACAAGCACCGGAATAGACATCGCAATTAGTATCATAGGATTTTGAAAAAGTAATATCTTGGCATGATTGCATTTGTTCGTTGTACTTGACGCATGTGACTTGCATATACTCTCATGAAGTGATAAGTGGATGCATGATGACACAAGTTTTTGTGTGAATGTGTTCAATGCCCAAGTCACCACAAGACCACCAACCTCACAAAGTACCACGACAAAACCATGCTGCTGAATGTGAAGAATCACCCTTACGAGTGTCCACATCACATGCGTCAAAGCATAGTCATGGCCTACGCTCTCTTTCTGGGTCAAGCTCTACAGTTGGCTCACGATAGTTGTTATATCAATTGTATCGACATCACGTGTCACAAAGAGGTTTGCAATATCTCAAGCGTATCTCCCCATCTCAACAAATGCTTCTCTAACAACAAGGCTAGGGCACAATCATCCCTGTAATATCCATTTCATGAGCCTTCGAAGCTTGATATTTCCCAACCCATTGGAAGGCTAATAGCCTCAACATATTGCAATGGTTGTACTCAGGAAAGTCAAAAAAAAAGGAGAAAAGAGAAAATAAAGAGAGAAAGAAAGAAAAAAAAACCATAATAAAAAAAACAAAAAAGAAAATAGAAAAGGAAAAAAGAAAAGAAAAGAATGAAAAGATAAGAAGCACCCACCATCACAGCACAACACCTAGGGGTCCTCAAATTAAGTGCATCCAGTGATCTTGGTCAGCTCGCTCCGCCCCTAATCCCCTAGCCCCTTAAACATCACCCACAATTGTTCAGGGCACATCAAGGGTAGGACTTACCTAGGGAGCTTGTCTCGCCAATGGTTAGACATGTTGAGGGCTAAAATGATGAACGCGTTGCCTCTTACCCATCCAACCTCCAATCCTCACTAAGCGAACTAAAGAGGGGCACCACCTAGCCAAAGGGAGGATGGGCTAGGACATCCCTTTTCTCAAAGAGAATCAAGAGAATCAAGACACAAATTTACAAGAGAGAATATATGTACTAGACACCATATTGGAATAGAAGAGAAAGAGATGAGAGGAGAGGGAGACAAGAGGAGAAGAGGTAAAGGAAGTTTGCCATTATGCTACATGGAATGAGAAGATGAGAAGAGAGGGAGATAATAGGAGAAGAGGTAGAGGAAGCTTGCCATTATACTACATAATAAAAGAACTTACTCATAGCTTACCTCAAAGAGATGAGGATATTGTAGAGTGCTCTCATGGACTTGTCATTGTCCTCCCCCTCCCATTCTCATTCTCCATGGGCTCTTTATATAGCCTCCATGAGGGATTAGATTAAGCTAATCTTCTTGATTAACATAATCCTAGATGATGTATGGCATCTTTGAAAATATGGAGAGTAGTGGATGGGACAAGTCCCCACCTTGATCATCATGCAAGAAGCCAAGGGTGGTGGTAGACAAAATAGAGAAATGGAGCTAGATTACAAGAGGTGGGTGCCCAAAGCACATTATTATAATATATTTACAAGAAGGATAGAGTGGAAAGTTGGTGCGGTGAAAGAGAGAAGAAAATTGCATGTAGCCAGCAGTCTGCGCCTTTGTAACTTCAAATCCGTGAGGAATTTGGAAAAAGTTTCTTCTGCAACTTTGTAGACCAGGTCGAAACCGATCGGCTTTCGCGAGAATTTTCTTAAAATTCACTTTTTCTTTGAAGTTATTGAGATTATAAAAAATGGCTTTCAAAAGTTGCTTTGACTTTAGTCCCCCATATGTATATAAATACATATAAGCATGTGACAAAAGGGGTCCATGCTTGTAAGCTTCTGTGCAAGATCCAAATGACACCATGATGTGGATATTGACTTGTATGCAAGGGTGAGGTGTCCTCTAATGATGGTGATAGATTCCAAATCTTAGTGATGTAGACGGGGCCCATGTGTAGTTGGAGGCTAGTCCTTTGAAAAAAATCTATGCATTCACTCAACTCCTAGGTGTAATCCATTTTTATCTTCACTAAGATAACCATCCCTTTTACCCTTTACATTGACATGCCTTCTAAGAACTTGTTCCCCCCATTTGCTAGAGTTATCATAATCGAGAAGCAATGTAACATACCTAGTGCTTGAAGAGTAAACCCAAAGTGATATGGTAAGCTCTTGATAGGGGCTTTGGCCAAAATTTTGTGGTAATAATCCGGGTTGTAAAAAACCCGGATCATTAGCCCTCCCCTTAGGCTAGAGGTATTCATGCTTCTAGCTTGAGAATGATGGTCCAATAGAGCAAGGAGGACTACACCCCCTCATTGGTGGCTCTTCATTGAATGACTGCTCCAAAGTGTTCATATTTCTTTGAAAATAAGGCTTCAGTCGCCATCCATTTACCCTTGTCTTGTGAACCTTCCCATCCATGTCACCTAGCTTATAGCTGCCATTTGGATATCTCCTTATGACCATGAATGGCCCTTCCCACTTAAACACAAGTTTAGCATCCTTTCTATTATCAAAGCGGTTATCATAGCGTAGCACAAGTGATCCTTCCCTTATGTGTTTGCTAGCCAGCTTCTTATTAAATGTCTTCATTCTCTCTTCAGATTGCATGGAATAGTGTTGGACTGCTGCTTCTCTGTCTAACTCGAGCCTCTCTAGATCCAAGATCCTTTCCTCTAACTTCTTATCTTGATTCTTCTCTCGACTGGCTACTAAAACACGCAAACTGGCCAGTTCCACCTCTATAGGAAGCAAAGCCTCTTGGCCATAAACGAGGTGAAATGGAGTATAGCCAAGTGAGGTTCTGAATGAAGTCCTATAGGCCCAAAGAGCTGCATTCAATTTTTTATCCCAGTGCTTGGGGTGCATGTGTACCTACTTGGTAATTATCTTACAAATCAGCCCATTTACTTTTTCGACCAAACCATTACACTGTGGGTAGTAGGGAGTAGAATGCCTGTGCTTGATTTTTAGCCTTTCCATTAGCTCCCCTACTAAGTTTGCCCTAAAACCAGGACCCCGATCAGAGATAATTTCCAAAGGTGTACCAAACCTGCAACAAATATTTTCAAACACAAATTTTTCCACTTCTTGGGCTGTGATCCTACTAGTTGCTGAAGCCTCTGCCCACCTCGTCATGTAGTCCACTCCCATTATGATGTATTCCTTGCCAGATTGAGTTCGTGGGAGTGGCCCTATTGCATCAATTCCCCATTTCTCAAATGGGCCATATGTAGTTATGGGATTTTGTTCCTCATGCACTAGCTTCCTTGGTCCGGCCTTTTGGCAATCGTCACAAGTGCGGCACCAATGTTGCACATCTCGGTGTAGACTAGGCCACACAAAACCGGCTTGGAGAATCTTCCTGCTGGTTATTTCTTGAGCAAAATGTCCGCCACAAATCCCTTCATGGCAGCTCTTAATCACATCTATAATCTCCTTTGCTGTTGGCACCCTTCTAAGCACTGCATCCTTTCCTTTGCAATACAACACATCATTTATCAAGCGGTATTTAGTGGCCTTAGTAGCCAGCCACCTTCTCTCACTTTTACTCATATGTGTAGGTGCCTCACCTTGCTCGAGAAAATAAAGCACATCTTGTAGTTGAAACTTGCCTTGAAACAAGGGAAGCTTTACTATAATGATTCCCACCATTACCTCTTTCAATTTTTCAGCTGCTAGAGCATCTGTGTCGCTATTTGTATAGCTTTCTATAGCTTTCTCATGAGAGTTTTAGCTTCCCTCATTTTTACTGCTAAGTTATCATTTTTACAAGCCTAGATTCCTTTCATTTGCTTAACAATGAGCATAGAATCCCCAAAAACATTAAGTCGAGTGACACCATGTGAGAGACACCACCTCAAACCTAAAAGCAAGGCTTGATATTCTGCCTCATTGTTAGAATGGACATCCTCCAAGCTGATACCTTCTCCATAAAGTTTGTCACCTTCGGGACTGAACACCACTATTCCTGCTGCCGCTTTGTCTTTAATACGCTTGTAGGCCCCATCAAAGTAGAGGGCATGGGCATTCTCCACCCGTGGCGGCTCCTCAAGAGGAGGTGTCTTCTCTTTTACCTTTCCCTTCTCCTTTTCCTTCTTTTGATGGCATCTATGGGTCAACAAATCAGCTAGGCAAGCTCGAGTAGAATCCTCCACCTTGAAGGTGTAGTCAAACTCTTGGAGTTGTATCACCCACTTAGCGATTCTAGCTGAAACATCCATGTGCTGTAAGGCATAGGGAAAATGCTCTTCTGTCGTGATCACTGTGAATGGCCTAGGGAGAAGATAAGGACGAAACTTTCTTACAGCAAACATTAGAGACAAAACCATCGGCTCAACCATCTTGTACCCTCGTTCTGATGCTGTCATTACTCTACTAGAAAAGTAAACCGGTCTCATTAGGCCAGTTTTAGCATCTTTTTGTATTAGTGCTGCCCCTAGAGCATCTTCCCCAAAACTCGGATTGACAAAAAACTCCTGATCCCAATAAGGCTGTAAAATTATAGGAAGGGTGCTAAGAGCCTTCTTCACCTCGTGAAAGCACATTTCGCTATCGTCACTCCACAGGAGCTCCTCAGAGTGGGTTAACTGTTGTATTGGAAATATTAATTGGGAGAGGAGATGAATGAACCGCCCCATATATCGCACCTTCTGAATGAAAGAGGTTAGTTGCTTCACAGAAGATGGTGATGGCACTGCCAATAGGGCCTTAACTTTGTTTGGATCTGCTTCAATGCCCCTCTCACTTACGACATGCCCTAACAAAGTTACATTGCTTTCGCCAATGCGACACTTCTCATGGTTTAACTGCCCCCCCATTTGTGCGAGTCGGTTGAAAGCTTCTTCCACCTTCCCTAGATGTAGAGCCTTAGAACTATAAATACAAAAATCATCAATAAAGACCCTGATGGATTTCCCAAAATATGGCTGGAAGACATAATTCATGAATCGTTGGAAGGTAGTTGGGGCATTTGTTAATCCAAATGGCATTACTTTGTAAGCAAAACAACCCCAAGGTGTAATGAAGGTGGTCTTCTGTTGATCCTCCTCAGCTATTCGGATCTGGAAATAACCTGAATACCCATCACAAACAGTGTATGGAAGAGGAAAGTGATCTCTCTTTGTTGCAGCATTTAGCGGCTTGTAATCTACACAAATCCTCCATTTTCCATTCTTCTTGGGTATCACCGCCACAGGTGAAACCCACTCTGAGTCCCCTATTGGATAGATGAAGCCTGCCTTTAAAAGTCGTTGCACCTCAGTGAGTAGAGCATTTTGTTGAACTACTCCCAATCGTCGTAGTCGCTGCACCACTGGCCATGCTCCCTCTTTTAGATTAATGTGATGTTGTATTGCTGTCACACCTGTGATGTGTTCATAATCAGAAATAAAAAGTGCAGAGTGTTTTATCACCACTTCCATGTAGGCTGCCTTCTCCTCAACAGATATATCCTTAGCCAACATTTTTTCTAACCCCTCCTTCTCGACCTTTGGAAGCTGCTGCGGAATTTCACTACCAGAAGGCCCTTTTAATGTAATCCCCATCACTTCTAGAGAGCTTTCTTCCTCCTCATTAGAAGACTCTCCCTCTATCATAGATGACCAACCCTCGCTGGAACTCCATTCATCAGCGGTGGTTTCTAACACAAGATCCTCCTGTCGGCCCTCCTTCATGTTGTAGATAGTGCTCTTCCATTTTTTATGCAGCCCCTTTTGTGGCCTGAGCTCTAAAGCCCCTGTCTCCCAATCTTGTCTAGCTTTCATTCCCATTAGCCATGGTCGCCCAAGAATGAGCGGATAGCCATCCCCCTTCACTGGCATCACATACATATCAAGCTCTAATTGCACTCCACACACCTTTACCTTGACTTTCTTTGTAACTCCCAAACAATTTGCTGCCACATTATTAGCCATTTTGGCCCCAAATTTAGTAGTTTCATTTACCTCTAATCCCAAACGATGCATCAACTTTTCTGTCATGACACAAATCTTTGCACCTCCATCCATATATGTCTTTGACACTCTCTGCCCATTGATTTCGGCTTCCACTAGAGGCACAATATCTTTCATCTTTCTAGCCTGGATTGCATTCACATATCTATTCTTCATGGGTCTAATGCTTACCATCTTTGACCATTGTCGCCGCACTGTTGGAGATAGATGTAGTAATTGTGGCCATGAAATTTTTGGCCCTTGATTCCTCACATCAGCAAGTAAATCATAAGCTCTAGTACCTTTACCCAAGGGAAAATCATCTGGCTCAATGTGTCGGTGTGAGCGAGCCCTCCTCTTTTTACTGTTGCGTGTCTTTGCAGCCATTGATGACTCTGCCTCCTCTTCCATATTTTCAACCTCCTTTGGTGGTGTAGACTCCATCTTCTCAATTCTCCGGGCTTTCTTCACCGGCATTGCTTCAACCTCTACTACTTTGGCCTTCCCTTTGACATCACTCTCATCTAAACTAATTATCCTAACATCATGATTCTCTGGCAGTTGGATAGACAAGGGCGGCACCTCTGCAAGTGGTCGAGGATGCTGGAGAACTTGAACCGGTGGTGGAGGCCTTGGATTCGGTGGAACAAACCTTTCCCTAGGTGGTGTCACTTGTTGTCCCCTCCTTCTTGGTTGGAACCCATTTCCTGGAAAACGTCTAGGATGAGGGCAAAAGTACATACCATGGCCAGTCTCCCCACAATTATAGCAAACATACTCTCTTTCTTGTCTTCTTGGACCTCGATTGCCTTCATTTATGAGGGGAGGGGGCCGCACTCCTTACACCAAATTTAATGAAAGTCTTTCAAGTTGATTAGTAATGCGTTGTAGGAGCTCTTGCTGTGGTATCTCTGGTTCAGGTGGGGCCTCTGCTATTTCTCTAGGCCTTGGCATGGTTGGTAAAACCTGCATGGGCTCAACTCCCCCCTTCAATTGGGCTTGATACTTTAATTTTCTATCTTTCTCCCTCGCATAAGTGACTGATTCTTCATAGGATGTGGGAAACTTTCCTTTGACCTTCTCCCTTAGTAGAGGATGGAGTCCGGCTAGAAAACAATCTTTCTTAAGGCAATCAGGTACTCTTTCTCCCTCGGCTAAAGAGGCTGTCCATTTATCCCACAATTTTATAAACATGCATTCATAGGTTTGGTATTCCCCTGCTACGGTTTGGCAAAGATCTAAGAGTTGTCTCCAAATATCTTTAGGTGGCTCTGTATCTTGGTACTTGTGTATGAATGCGGTCTTGAGATTCTCCCAAGTACCCCTTGTAGCCTCCAGGAGAGCTTGATACCACACTCGAGCATCACCCTTTAGAACTAAAGGGAAGGCCCGTACTTTGGTTGCTTCGTCATCCCGGCCTGTGACTAGGAAGGCCATTTCTAAGTCATCCAAAAAGTCCAGAGATTTCTTCTCTTTGTGCCCAAAAAAACTTGGAAAAGCCATGATAGGAAGATGTTGGCCTAGCTCAATACAAAATAAAGATGAACACGTCTAGGTCCAAGTCATATCTTATCAAGGGTAGAATAAATGGATTTACAAATGCATTAATCTCAGCAAGACGACGAGGGTCCAATAAGCCCCTTATAATATTTTGAAACCTGATCTTTGTGCTAACGATTATATGCACGGTTTGTCTAGCAAGTGGACGGATAGGTCCGTACAAGTCCCTATGGTTCATGGGATACACTTAGAGTAGAATGAATATGTGCACATTAAAGGAGATGTTATAATCCAAAATAGGGAGTATTATGGGATCAGGAGACAACAAGATCTCTCTCAACCTCTCAGCTCCAAAATAGAATACCAACCTTTGCTGAAAATGTATCTTTCTACTAATGCACACATCCACCCGTATGTTTTGAACCGATTGAAAGTTGTAGAAAGTAGGAGTAGTCATTTATGCATTAACTACAAATTTATACTACAAACTTTCATGAAGCGTGTCGTTGAAGCTATGGCCTCTTAGATCCCACCATTCGAGAGATGCGAAGGACTTGCTCACCGCTGATTAGTGTAGCTTTTGTGTGACCATCATCAGCCTTGTAAAGTTCATAGGCTTCGATAGCTATCTTTTCAATTACTTTAAGTCTTCTTGCTAGTAGTAGTTGAAGCGCATCACCATATGTAGCCTCTCGCCAATACCGCACACCATTGATGTGTAACTCACCCTCCAAAAACTTATTAATCCCCGAATTTGAAAGCGCCTTCACCACTTGAAGACGAAGCTCCGTAGGGAGTGTCTTTACACTAGACAACAAGCATTCAACACAATGCCTTGACCTAGAGACTTGATGAGAGCAAGATTTCTCATGAATCAAAGAAGGGTGTGTGTAATTAACTTGCTTTACCCGCATACGTGCCGTTTGTCGATAAAGATCCTTCTTCTTTTGAGCTTCTTTTGGAGACCATAGCGGTACTCTTGAGCGATGAATCCCTTGAACAGGGTTTGATGAAGATTCCTCCTTAGTGATTTCTTGACAAACACTCGTTGAAGAAGATGACAACTCCTTAGATGTTTCTTTGTTCATGGAAGTTGTAGAGCGTAGCTTGAGAACACCTCAGTGGGGGCACCAAAAATGAGGGCTGAAATGATGAACGAGTTGCCTCTTACCCATCCAACCTCCAATCCTCACTAAGCGAACTAAAGAGGGGCACCACCTAGCCAAAGGGAGGATGGGCTAGGACATCCCTTTTCTCAAAGAGAATCAAGAGAATCAAGACACAAATTTACAAGAGAGAATATATGTACTAGACACCATATTGGAATAGAAGAGAAAGAGATGAGAGGAGAGGGAGAGAAGAGGAGAAGAGGTAAAGGAAGCTTGCCATTATGCTACATGGAATGAGAAGATGAGAAGAGAGGGAGATAATAGGAGAAGAGGTAGAGGAAGCTTGCCATTATACTACATAATAAAAGAACTTACTCATAGCTTACCTCAAAGAGATGAGGATATTGTAGAGTGCTCTCATGGACTTGTCATTGTCCTCCCCCTCCCATTCTCATTCTCCATGGGCTCTTTATATAGCCTCCATGAGGGATTAGATTAAGCTAATCTTCTTGATTAACATAATCCTAGATGATGTATGGCATCTTTGAAAATATGGAGAGTAGTGGATGGGACAAGTCCCCACCTTGATCATCATGCAAGAAGCCAAGGGTGGTGGTAGACAAAATAGAGAAATGGAGCTAGATTACAAGAGGTGGGTGCCCAAAGCACATTATTATAATATATTCACAAGAAGGATAGAGTGGAAAGTTGGTGTGGTGAAAGAGAGAAGAAAATTGCATGTAGCCAATAGTCTGCGCCTTTGTAACTTCAAATCCGTGAGGAATTTGGAAAAAGTTTCTTCTGCAACTTTGTAGACCAGGTCGAAACCGATCGGCTTTCGCGAGAATTTTCTTAAAATTCGCTTTTTCTTGGGAGTTATTGAGATTATAAAAAATGACTTTCAAAAGTTGCTTTGACTTTAGTCCCCCATATGTATATAAATACATATAAGCATGTGACAAAAGGGGTCCATGCTTGTAAGCTTTTGTGCAAGATCCAAATGACACCATGATGTGGATATTGACTTGTATTCAAGGGTGAGGTGTCCTCTAATGATGGTGATAGATTCCAAATCTTAGTGATGCAGACGGGGCCCATGTGTAGTTGGAGGCTAGTCCTTTGAAAAAAATCTATGCATTCACTCAACTCCTAGGTGTAATCCATTTTCATATTCACTAAGATAACCATCCCTTTTACCCTTTACATTGACATGTCTTCTAAGAACTTGTTCCCCCCATTTGCTAGAGTTATCATAATCGAGAAGCAATGTAGCATACCTAGTGCTTGAAGAGTAAACCCAAAGTGATATGGTAAGCTCTTGATAGGGGCTTTGGCCAAAATTTTGTGATAATAATCCGGGTTGTAAAAAACCCGGATCAATGTCACCCTGACCCATTTGCACGATTTCCTCTTGCACTCTGCCTTAGTACCATTGCAATCAATTGTGGTAAACCGCACGAATGGCCATGAAAAGTATACCGTCCTCATCAAGCAATTCCAATAGCTCCCAGCTATACCGAAAGGGAAATGCCCCTATGTTCAATTATACTACATCATGCAGTCACAATGCAAATGATGTCTCGTACACCTTCACGTGTACTTCTTCTCAACATGGACAACTTTGCTTCATCCACTCATTGTTACGAGAAATCAGCCCGCGGTCTTGTAACTACGTAATATCTAAGTATGCACTAGCACTCACATAATATCTGCACCGAAACATATACACAGTTTGGGTCATCAAGTGCAGGATAATACTCTCAGCTTGCTTAGAGTTTGACCTGTCTCCCAAACTAATTAAACTATGTCTTGTGCACGCTAAAGAAGACTAGCACTACCCCTAGGGAGAGACCACCTATGAGAAGGTTTTCAATTGCAGGTATTGAAGACTCCAATGAAAGTGTCGTTCGCTCTTCATTGACACCCAACTCTGAAATCTTATCCTTTATCATCCTCCAAGCCCGCCAAGAATCGTCATGTGTAGAATCCCCAACAAACCGCCACTTGTACTCCATCAGTGCAATCCCCACAAAGAACAACCCTACCACCAAATCCAATAGCCCTACCACCAGCCATCTAAACCACCAATGTGCCCCAATGACCTTCCTCCCCACCACTACCAACACTCCTCCATGGCAACCACAAATGTCCTTGCCATCCACGTCCTCGGTGCATGCTAAAGCTTGCTCCCTATGACGATGAGTGCCATGGCACTGGCACTCGTCTAGGAGGGGGGTAATGTTAACCCTCAAATGAATGAAGGTGAAAAATCTGGAAAAGCTAAAGCAGAAGACAAAGACCAAGGCAAAGTGAAACGGAAGACAAAGATGCACAAAGAGAAAAGTCCTAAATAAGGGAGAAAGGCCCACAAGGAAAAGCGCAAGTCAATACTTTTGTAAAAGAGCGCAAGTGTATCATGGTTTAATTCAAGGAGTGTTGAGCTCTCACCTGTGCAATTTGTAAATGTAGATGGGCGGTGGAAAGGAAGCTAGAAAGATAGAAGGGCACCAATGGGGAAAAGGGCCTGGGCCATGGCCGGCCATGTAAAAAAGGGGATAAGAGGATGATCACCCAAAACGGATTTAGGGTTTTGTATATAAAGTTAAAAAGTGAATGAGAAGCTCATTCTTGTGTGTGGCCAAAAGTGGCTCTCCTCTTCTTCTTCTTCTTCTTCTTGTTGCTTGCTTCAGCTTATGCTTGAGAAAGGGAGTGTGAGAGTGTGAGGAAGTGAGTGTGTGAGAGTGAGGGACTGGGGAGGAGAAGCTCTCCATCTTCTCCTCTCTTCTTCTCTTCTCTTCTCTTCTCTTGTCTTGCTTGCAACAATGGAGCTTCGAGCGTGGAGCTTAAGGATGGATCTTTCTTGAGGCTTGCACTTGGATCGTGGAGCTACCGGAGTGTACAGAAGAGGAGGTAGCTCGATCGGCATGGAGGTAAGCTCACTACACCCATAAGGTAGGCATTGCGCGCCGGCTATGTGAGAGGTAGCCATTAGTGCTCGGCTTGGAACGCTCGAACAATAAGCGGTCCATGGGTCTTGGCGGTTAAGCAAAAGCTCCCGCAGTGAATTCTCAATGCTTGAATATCATGAACTTGAAATGGGGGTTTTAATAATCTACCCTATCTTGTCATATTGGCAAGATTTACTTTTCTTATATGGTGGTTGGTATAGTTCTTGAAGCTATCCTAAATCTCTTGATATATGACCCTTGATCCTAAAATTCTTGACTATATTGATACAGGATTATATGCTGGATTAAGGGTCATGTACATTTACATTGACTATGAGTGGGGTTCTTTAAATTCATTGTTTCAATCAAGAGTGACACTTAGAAGGTTGGAAAAGTGATACCTCTTTCTCTTCCCAAGGAGTGAGGATTTGAGAATATTAAATGACTAAAATTTAACTAATGAATCTATATGTATTCATTAGCATTGAAAATAAACCACAGCATCTTATGCTAGGTATCTGATTCTTCAAGGCATTCATCCTTACTTAGTGTGAACATTTGGTGTTGGAGCTATATAGAGCTCACCCTATCTAGACTAGGTCTCACTTATATATATGTAGATTTTGATCAATATGATATAGTCTTTGTGAGTGTATATGGTGTATCTCTTCTCTCTCTATTGCATATTTACATATCTTCTATCTCTACATTTCAACAATTACCAATGGTAGTATATTGTTGTCCTCCAACTAGATGCATGATCATACACCCTTCACTTTGTCAAGGAAACATAGTGAAAAAAATGATAGCCCTTGGGTAACAACCTAACACTAGTTGGAATGCGCATGGTGGGACGGTCATCAATGTGTTGGAGCTATATATAGCTCATCTTATCTAGACTAGGTCTTACCTATATATATGTAGATTGTACATCAATATGATAGTCTTTTGGAGTGTATATGGCATGTCACTTCTCTCTCTATTGTATCTCTACATATCTTTTCTCTCTACATTTCAACATTTGGGGCTTGAAAGACATGACATACCCTTTGTAATTACATTTCCTTGAAGAGCATGAGTTACTTAGACATCATGTTTATCAATGGCATATAAGAATCATATTTATGTTAGGTGCACAAGGGTCATGTAGGAGCGTATGTAGTGGCCACTAGTGCAAGCAGAGGGGCCTATATTTTTATTGAAAGAGAATCATAAGGGGTTGGGTGGAGTGTAGATCCTTATCATCATGAGAGGTGGGATTGAATGGAGAGAATTTTGGGATATACCTAAGTGACATACGGTCTGATGTGTTTGTATTAATGAATGCTATTTCTTTCTTTTAGTGGTATTTTCTCAGGCCTAAGACTTATTGCTAGTATCTATTGATATTTAGTGTGATGCTTTGTTAGGCACGTATTGTTTATATGGAAATGGGGTTTTCTAGCTTATTTTTGTTCATGTTAGTATGCTACGCATGTGCTTAGGGGAATGTGTGTAGTCATTTATATGTGCAAATGATTGTATGCCTGTGTGAAAGCCTATTTGTGTATGTGTATATGTTTGAGCATGGGTGGGAATAAGGTCTGACGTGCATGGTTATCCAAAAACAATAAATTAAAGTCCCATGCTATCACTTGAAGAAAAAGAAAGTAAGGTATTGGATAAGGAAAGGGGAAGTCAAAGGGATAAGATCTAGGAGAGAGCTCTTAATAGACCGCAAGCTAATCCATATAGAAGTTAGGCCCATAACTTCAAGAAGGGGGATCAAAACATAAGAAGGGGAAATAGCAAGGGGAGAGCCCCTTTTGAATGCGGCCAACGCTGTGATTGTAAGGTTGTGCAGGAGTAAAAAGGGTTCCAAAACAGGGGACTCATGAAGGAAGACGAGAGTCTGCTCGACCTCTACTAGTCTCTCAAATGTATGAGAGCAAGTGAAATTGGAAACTCCCATCATCTCCTCATGAGCTCACTCTTCTTTGGTTAAAAGTCCTAGTCAAACAAGAGTCTGGAGGGAAGCAGGTGAGTTGGTCATGGGAATCAAAAGAAAGGCAGTAGTAAAGAGACAAGAACCACGACCATTTTTTTAGAGTCTGCAAGGTGGATTATTCTAATAGAAGTGGGGCATGCATAAAGTAGCAAGTTTAAGAAACATTCTTTCTCATAAGTAGCCAATACTTAAAATGAAGGTTTCTTAGTTGCAAGCATCTAAGCTCTAAATAGGCACACGATGAGTAAATGATCATGAATAAAAGTAGGATGTGTTGCCACTAAACGATTCGAATGCAGTAGGGTAAACTTTGTCTTGAAAATGCCTTCTAAGAGAGTTTGTCTAGAATATTCCCTCAAAAAGTGGGTGCATAGTAAATTTTTTACAGATGAACCTCAAATTTGTCAAGGATTACATTTTTAGAACCTACTCTTCAAGAGCTTTCTTGTGATATATGGGTTGATAAGGTTTGGAAGTGGAACACTAGAGTTACATCAAGGATCCCATTTTGCCTAGGGATTATTACTGTAATAGAATATTTTAAGAGCAAAAAGAAATCTTTATAAAATCTTGTCTCATCCAATCTTGAAACCCCATCAAGTAGGTTCCAAATTTTTTATCTTTGACAAAATTGGAGTTTATTTGTAAAAAATTTACTGTGTGCCCATTTTTTGAGAGAATATTTTGGTCATACTCCCTTATAGGGCATTTTTGAGGCCTCAAATTTCCCCTAATGAGGGCTTACCTCTTATCCTCAATGTGAAGAAATCAACTACTTTAAAATTTCAACTCTCAACCCCTTCCCATTTTTGAATTGCCACCATTCTCATGCTGGTAAAAAAAGACAACTTGTTTTGGAATAGCAAGTACATGTGGTTGTTAAAGAAGGCCAAAAAGAAGCTAGTCTAAAGAGATTAATGATCACATCCAAAGGAGGTTGCTTTGAGAAAAACAAAGAGGGTGCACCCAATTTGAAGAGCATCTTTGATGGGAACCAACCATCAACTCAATGCCCTTTTTTTTGTTCAAAGCTACTAGTCAATACAGAGAAGTATATGGGAGGAATATACCAACAATCTATGAGATACTCAACCATGCTTACTGTCTTGAAGAGATGGGAGACATATTTAAGGCATGGTCAAAGTTTCACTAAACCCAAGTTGACATTGCTATAAATAGAGATAGTTGAGAGCATCAAGGAGACTGATATCGACATCTACCTTATCAATTGCAAGCACAACATTTAACCTCCCCTATATCCTTTGAAATTTAAATGGTTAGTGTTTTAACATGCAACTTCACTAAGGTGATTTTAAGCCATGGGAGACCCTAGATCTTGAGAGTCTTTGTTTAATTTCATATGGTGTTTCAACATTTTCTTGGGATTACATTAAGCTTACACTATGTTGTAATAGAATATTATGTTTCTTCTTGGAAAAATCTCATTTAAGAGGAGATTGATGAAAATAAGTGTGGATTTGAAGTTTTCTACTCCTATTTATTTAAGCCAAGTATGTATGACAGGTACCTAGTCATGTCATTACCACAAACACACACATAACTCTCAAAAGCATATACTAACTCACTATAAAAACAAAATGATTTGAGTCCATGTAGGTAGAAAGGCAATTGTGAGGAAGTGAGAAAGCTTTGAATAACAAGAATATTTTGTATTTGGATACTTGAAAGTAGAGGTCTTATAAGGTTTGAAGAGTTAGAATTGGAAACTTGAAAAGAGGGGTCACTTTGGGAATCGTTTTAACAGTTGGGCTTGGGTTATTGATCTAGAGTGTTGGCCATAAAGAGTCTATTCTTGATAGCAAATCATCTTGAAACAAGTAGTAAGATCCTTATCATATATTTTCTTTTGGTGTCTTTTTGGGTGTTAATGCCTTGCTAGAAAGGTCCACCTCATTTTTTGGTGCCCCCACTCAATATCATTTGGTTTTTGGGCTTGAAACACACTTGCAAACCTTTTGGGTAATATTTCGTCTTAGGAGAAACATTCGGAATATTTTCAAATATTCCCTTAAAAACTATTATGTTTGCATATTATTACTCAAAATCACACTTTTTTAAATCAATATTTTGAAAAATGATATAAAAATGACTAATACTTTTGAATAGTATCATATTTGTCATCTTAAAAAGTATCTAGATTTTGAAAGAAAAATTAAAAGAGGACCATAAGAGAAGTACATAAATTTTATCCATCATGTAAAATTTACTATTCACTAAAACTCCATATACACATGTTAGCCAGATTTTAAATCCTTTACTAAATTCATACTAATTGAAAAAATGATAAAAATTTTAACAAGAAGTTAAAAAAACATAGATAAATTTCATTCTTGTAAGATATTCACTCTTCTTTATCTTCCTCTTGTCTTGTACTATTAGTATTACTAGCTTTTGTCCATGTACCTTTTGAACTAGATGATGTATCCTCTTCTCTACTATCAACGAGAGCATTTCTTTCATCTAAATGTAGACTTTGCTTTTCCAAGTTTTTGGCTCTAGTTCTAGTACATCTTGTTTTTCTAGGTTCATCATGATCAACAACATCATCATCTTTCAACAAACCAGGAACTTTCTCTTTAAGAATGGCAATGGTTGACTTATTGAGATGACTAGTTGTTGTAAGGGAAAAATCATATACTAATATATCCACCTCATCAAGTTTCAATATGCTTGTGCATCAGCTTGACTTTGCTCGCTTTCCTTTTCACTACAAGATATAGGACTTATACCGATGTTAAAAGTGACAAAAATGTAAATAACAAAATTTTCCCTCATCGTCGCAAAAAGTGTTGTTGTTGGTGATGCCATAGAACACTCGGTATTAGCGTCATTATCAACATTGCTATTTGCATTGGTATCAGTGTCCCATTTGCGATGTTGATACCGACGCAAATAACGACCGTGATAACGACGCTCTGCGACGTTAATAACGACGTATGCAGGTAATTTTGCGATGCTAATAGTGACGATAATAGGGAAAAAAAATTTGTGGCAGGGCAGCAAGCTACCCTGCTATATATAACACTTGTGCTTTATTTGGGCTATACAAAATAGTTTTTGCATTGTGTACAATGCTCCTGTAAACAAAAACAAAGTGTACTTAAATCATAACACTGATACATGAAATAAATACATGATTGCATAATGAAAGCGACTCGTACAATCATGGCAATATATCACTACTACATAGAAAATGTCTACACGGATTAGGTGACAAAAAAAGAAGGGTGTGTGAGCTCCAGGGATCCAAGGGCGAGATATACATCCTCGCCATCCGAAAGCTCGTCCCATCGCAAAGGAGCATCGAATAGACTTTGCCAAAAAAGAAACAACTACACATCAGTCCACCATACAATAATGCATTCTAATTAAACATGGTACTATAGACAAGAAAGATGAGTGCCTTACAAGGCCGCTGTGTCTATACAATCGGTCGATCAATGTAGTGAGACCATGTCTCTCTGTATATCGAGTCTCAAGGCCGATCGGATCACGATTTGTAATGGAGTGCTGCAAAGAAAATAAAATACGAACTGTTAGAAACATGATTGTTAGTACAAAAGATATTGCAAAAAAATAAGCAAGAAAAACAAAAGAAAAACTTACAAAGTCCTCCAGATATGTCCTGTGGCTGCCACTCCCAAGATGATGGACCACTCCGGCCTCCAGTTGTGCCCTTGTCGCCTCGCGCTGCTGACTCCAACATCTTGGTGAATCTATAGCCTCCTCCCTCAGACAGCGCCAGTCATTCGCATCTAGCCACTAGGGCTTTGCAGCCCCACTCTTGAGTGCCTTGCGTGCATCCGATCATCTCTGTGACATATATGCATGCATGCAGTCCATCATCTAGCCTGTAGAAAATCTATCTGTTGTGGTTGGAACCGGAAACTCCTCATGCAAGGATGCTAATATGTAGTCCTTGCTCCCCTCCGGTATGTTTTTCCAATGATCTAAGACGTTGTGCCAAAAAACTTATTGGCACAACTCTCTCATGCGAGCCATCACCCTTCTCCCCTCATCATTCATGATGATGGCTCCTAACCTATCATCGACAAGATAGACATATCCCTCTGGGGTATACCTAAGATGGGTCCTCTCCCACCTGCGACCACACTCCTAGGCATATCCAGGAGACCCCTATACATCTAGTGTACCGACCGGGGTAGTATCTATCGGTGTAGCATCCATAGGGGTGCCACCTGCAGACGGCTAAGCAAAAGCCGGAGTAATTGGAGTAGACCACAAGTGTCATACTTGGACCATCCACTTACTCAATTCGTTGACTAATCGCTTATAAGGGTACATAAGATATACATTTTAAGTGATATCATTTTTTTAGGGTTTGTATTACCATGCTTTGTATGATTTAAATTGATTATACTAACATCATTTTTTGTCTGTGCATGTGACCTTTTTGGATACTTAGATCATCAGGATCAATCAAGGGATGAGTGATGAGGAGTTGTAGGATATCTTCACGTGCATATCTCCAAATCAGATGGTGAGATTCAGAGACATGGCAGACCAAGAGCTATCTCGGGCATCGTCAGGCTGCTCTATTAGATCTACTTCGGCGCGATCAGATGTTTCAGATTCGAGCAGACAAGGTCCACGCTCCAGACTTGGGCCAGAGGGAGGAAGTGCTTCAAGGTTAGAGGGATGCTGTAGAGATATGGAAGCAGTGAGCCCGCAGTCGGCATGGGATATAGGTGCTACTCCTCGCTCTTGTGGCTGATCTAGGGAGCGTAGCTCAAGTGGTTGTTGTGGAAGCATGGACACGGTGCCTCCATCTCATCATTTTGCTAGAGTTTTTTCATGCAACTGTTCACAATGGCCCAGCAACACAAAGTTGTCGCGCAAATCTGTCCATTTTTTTTGGAATCTATTTCGAGAAATCCAGATGGACATCATCGAACTGTTGCTCCAGCTCCTTCAAGTACCAGTTTGAACCGCTACACATTGAATAGTATCATGGAGAAGCCACAATAATCTACCGTAATAATACTTTGCAAATTTCCAAACTACTCCATCTCATCTATAACCGTGTTTGGATCCATTGCTCGTCATCGGCTCTCTTGCTCGAACCTTGCCATGATACCACAGTCCATTGTGGAGCGCAATTTGTCAATAAGCTCCACGTAAAAATGCCATCCGCGCGACCACATTGCACTGTATATTTTGTATTGTATATTGAAACACTCAAATTAGTTATCGCATATAAAATATAGATACGACAAATCCTAAACACGTCATCACCTTTGGACTACATCCCCTTGATAATTCACACTTCTCAATTGAGACCTCCGCCCCTTCGTGAGACGCTGCGGTCAAAGATCCATGCAACCATCTTGTTCACATGAACCGTAGCATCTCCTCCATGCCCTCGGGATATCGAATCGGTCGATAAAGCATACTACGTCAAAATTCAGATTGCACTTCCTCTCGCTCTTGCCTAGCAATCTGGTACTTGGCGAGCCATGTCTCCATAGAGGCATGGTGCAACATACAAAAACGATTCACCTTTCTTCCATTGCAGCATCTATTCTTTTTTTTACCCCATTCCAACCACCATATCTCTGGTTAGTCTATCATCGTCCTTCAGCGAGACCATAGCATTTTATTGTCTGCATCCATCGTTGGTAGCCATTGTGAAATATGCACTAGCGCCTTAGACACCAACCAACCTTCAGCCATGCTACCTTCTGGCCAAGCTTGTTGTTGCACAAAGCCTTTCAGGGTTTTCATGAAGCGCTTCAAGAAGAACATCCATCGCGTATGGACAAGTCCAGCAATCTCCACTTCATCTACAAGATGCACAAGAAGGTGGATTTGTATCATGAGCATGTTGGTAGATAGGTATTTCTCAAAGAGACAGACCATCTCCACTGCTCCCCGCCTCGGGGATTCAATAGAGAATGTCTTAATCTCATTTTGTGAGATCCATTGCACTAAAGTCGAAAACCTATAAATGGCCCCATGTATTTCTAGAGTAAGGCATTCTGCGATCCTAATCGGTAGTATAAACTGCCACAAATGAGAAAGCATTCTGAACAATGGCTACACTCCAAAGAGCAAAATGTGCATGCCAATTACAATCCATTCATAGTACAAACCTGACATATCTTATGCCAGTCATGGAATTTTAGCCCTGATAATTGGTCATCTTTAGAAAATGCAGACCTGAGAGAATGCATCATACCCGTCAGAGTGCAGATAGACTTGACTATTTGCTTCATAATGTGCTCTTCTTTAGTGGACAAAACCCAAGGAGCGCGAGGTAGCTGCACGTGACCATCAGCACTCGACTGCGCCCAAAACACCTCCATCTTTCCTATCTCTTTCAAATCCATTCGTGCCCTTATAGTATCTCTCTTTCCTATGATGTGGTCCCATAGCAAGATGTCCACATTCTTGAAAATATATATGGGATCCAACAAGTGGTTGATTCGTAAGTGGGTCCAATATGGTAACTCATAGAAAACTGAGAACCGTCCCATTCCGTTTGGATGTGATTCCACGTGGACCATTTTCAACTGTTACCACCTCGCAGCATTCATACGTGTTGGAGGTTGTCCAAGAAAACCTTCCCTGAGTTCATGACCCTCTGGCAAGAAAGCGGTGTGTGCTTGATATACCATCTTCTTCATGGTTCGTGACCTTCGGGAGTCTAACTATGGCCCGCATAATGGACATGCATGATAACCTGAGGTAAGTAGACCTGTGCCAAAAAGAAATCAATGAAGTGTATGTACAAGGTATCTGAACAACTCGGTCACACTCGCATCGCTCCTAAATTTTGCTTGCACACTGAGGAGTGCAAGTAGTGTCTTCAGACGAGATACTCGACACCCATCATATAATGGTATGGATGCTTCATCTCTAAGTGGATCAGAAGTCTCGACATCCATGGGAATCAATCCATCAATCATTGCCTCCATCTCAGGCTCCAAGATTGTAGGTAGGTTTAGAAGGTTGCATGTCTCCTCTGGTATTGACGGTATGGATTGGGTAGTACCTTCCAAGTGCTGGATTGGCTCAGGCACTCCATCCATCGCACGAGCATGAACTCTTCTAATTGGCCGCAAAGGGTGCACTCCTCCTTGGGACGAGACGTCACCTCCTTGGATAGAAAATTTTTCAGCCACACCCAATCTTCTTGTATATGGTATTCAATTAGCTTGCGAGTACAATGCATGATTGATATTAACTTTTCTTATCATTTTTTGAAAATCCAAGATCGCTTGATCAATGATCTCAGATTGAAACTCGCCGAAGCATCGTATGTGTTCTATAGACAATCGGCGTTTTTGTCTAATTGGTAGCTTGCATTCAGAGTAAGGACATGGGATATGCTAATTAAGATACACCTCCCGATCTTGAACAACAAGATCTTCATCATTTTCCATTTTGTTTACGTTACAATGTCGAAGGATTTTCGAAAGCAAAGTTGCGACCATAGAGGACCTTGACTAATTTCAGGATAGAAGATCAATCAAGCGAGATCACGATTCAATTTGAAAGAAGGTCACCTCAATTTCCGATAATGGCCCTATAATCAACTTGTTCAAGCCTTTTGGTCTCTTGAATGTGGCAAATAGACCTGAATGTATGCAATACTAGCTGCACTTCACCCGTTTGAATGCAACCCTGTTCAACATCAATAGCTTCATCTTCATAAAAAAACAAATTTGATTTATAAACTAGCTGCTCAAAAACTGAAGTCCTTCATATCCCTTTGATATGCCCTCAACCTTCTCTACACTCTCCTCTGGTAGAACTCTTTTCAAGTAGCTGAATGCATAAGTCAAGGTGTGAAATGGTCTGCCAGTTTGAAATCCTCTGTCATACTCTCTCTCTCTCTCTCTCTGTGTCTCTCTGTCTGTACTGCTAGCACCAAGAATTCTTTACATGGGTCAAATATGTGGATGTATGCAAGTTGATTTTTTAATGACAAAGGACATGACCATTGACTTGCACGATGCAAATTTCAGGCTACAACTACGACCCGTGAATTGTATTAGCATCAAACAACAGCACCTACAGAGAATTTCCATCAATGTTTTAGCTCATGGGTCACAATGTTTGATCATTTTCATAAGTACAACCTACCACTCCCTCTCTGAATAAATATGCCGAACCAAAGCAAGAATGCAAGCCACTAGCCACATATTTGAACAATGGATATGAGAGGAGAAAGCCCAATACATAGTGCAAGAATTGGGAAGTCCTGGCAGGTGTTCATGAGCCAGGATTGTAAGAAAATTAATAAATCTGCATATTGATCTTCTACATAGACCTCTTTTAGAAGCTTGAACTTTATGCATGAGGAATAAATCTCAAGTTTTGGTCATGAAAGAAGTCCATCATGGGACTAGTGGCCATAGTTTTAAATAAGTTACATGCAAACTGCATTTGATGAGATCCAGGCATCCAATTTTTTTGCTTGCAGATCTTAGATCCTCCTTGACAAAAATTCTTTTTAGTTCCTCTCATAGGCATGAGCAAACAAGTTGTTTTCGATTTCTTTCCAATCTAGAACTCTGGTTATAAGAGGATGAATAGGCCCATCTGCAGTTTTGCTCCAAGGGTAACTGTTATTGTAATCAAAGAGAAGCACTTCAATGCCATGCGAAGCACAATCCACAAGATATTGAGGATTGTCATCAATCAAGGTTTGAGACCCTATAGATCTGTAGATCTTTGATTTTGGGCATGCATCACCAGCAACTGCCTTTGCAAGTAATGTTTTTCCTGTTCTTTTAGCAATAGGATCTATCTGTATCAGAGAGTATTCCAATCCTTAGAAAATAGTAAGCAGATAGACATGAATCACTATTCTTCTTTCCCATTCGAGCTTCCTTCCACCAGATACAAAGCATGTCCCAAAAAGACTTTTTTGGAAATAGCCATCCGTGGCTTTTTCTTCCCCCAGGCCTACAACACGCCCTAGAAAAGCGGCCCCCCTTTTTAACCAGAAAGGCAGCCCAAAACCACTCCCAATTGAGCACTCCCTCTGCAGTAAAGTCCCCCAGGTTTGTAATCCATGCCATCAGGAAGGTATCGATTGAAAGCATGCTGCATCATCTTATTGTATAGCGGTAATCAAAATTTGTGAAAAGAATCAACCGCTTCCGTGCTTCTTTCTGATCGAGGAGTGCCAAGGGTAACTCTGGATCAAGCTTGACAAACCGCTCCCGTTCATTGATAATCTCATTCTTCAATTTCCCTTCGACATGAGCTTTAAACAGTCTGGTTGAAAACACCACCCACCACCTCTTTTTGATTCATCAATTCAATCAACTTCTTCTTGTGTTCTCACCCGAGTGCAAGAGCTCTCACCTCTCTCTCCAGTTCTCTGCAAATTAGTGTTGTTCTCCAGCTTAGATGAACTTTTGATTGGCTGATATCTGTATATATGTGGTCTCCAACATACAATGTTTTTCCATCTTTTGATTGGCTGATATCTGTATATATGTGGTCTCCAACATACAATGTTTCCCCACCTTTGACCCCAAGGACCATCTCCACCATTTGTGCATCAGCATACACATTCATCATTGTTGTATGACTAGAAGTATCAACAGGATCCAGTTTAACAATTTCATCATAATAGTCATGACCTAACTTCACATATCCATAAGTTCTGCTTGCACTCAATAGGTGCACTAGGCATACTTAGCATAACATCTTCAGCTTCAATCAAGCACCTTGCTCGACTTAAAAGGTCAATCAAACAATGCATGTTTTCCACATTAGGTGTAACACCATGGTCTTCTCTCATAATGGCCAGTACAAACAACCAAAACATATAAATCAGCACCAATTGGCATCTCCTCTAAGACTTTCTCTACCCATTTGAAGTGCCCTTCAACAACAAGACCAACACGGCTGCAAAGCAGATAGAAAAGATAGTAATGTAAAGTCATCTGGATGTACACTTGCCCTCTGCATGTCCTCAAACATTTGTAGGCTTGCTAAACAGTTTCCTTCTTGTGCATAACCAGCAAGGTATGTAGTCCATGACACGAAATCCCGTCGAGGCATTCTATCAAAGACTATTTGAGCATGTGCCATGCATGCACAGCCTCCATATGCTCGAATGAGAGCTCTTCCCCAAAACATATGTCCACAATGCACTAGTCAAAACAGTCTGCTGAATTTTCCCCTTATTTGCTGTCTCCAAAGCATATGTCCATAATGCTGACTAACTCTCTGAACCTTTCTCAATCACGACTCCATATGCAGAAGCATCTCCTCTAGCTACCACATAAGAAGTACGTGCAGCCATATCATCAACTAATTTCTTCATTCCGCCTTTCCCAAAATTGGTAGCAATCGGAGCTCCTGTTTCAGTCAACCAGATCTTGCCATCTTGTCCCCAAAATACCAAATTCTTCCTCCTTGCATCTTGAAAAGATTCACAATCCCTGCAATGCTGATGGTCCGTACTATCACACAAAATACATCTTCGATCTCTCCTAGGTGTACTAGGAGCACTCCTAGGTGCACTAGGAGCACTCCTAGGTGTAGTAGGAGCACTAGAAGAAATAGTAGGTGCAGTCGAAGCAAAGTGCTCTTTCAATTTTCCCACCAATTCTGCTTTAACTGACTCCAGTGTCAAATCTGTTATGCCTTTGATTATGTCATCAAGAGAGGAAGGAACCAACGGAGTGGATGATTTTGGAGCAGAAGGAGCCGGCATCGGTCTTGGAATAGGAGGAACAGGAGGATTAGAAATAGTAGGCACTGGCATAGGCCAAGAAACTGGCTGAGGAAGAGAGGAAATGACAGGGGTAGAAGCAGGTATAGGAGCAGAAGATGGTGTCGGTGCCATGGATCCACTCTGTATGCGGGTCTTCCATATCCGCCTCTTGGTCAAAGTCGAGACTGCATCCTAGGTGTCTTGCCAATCCGTTTTAAGACCCATAGGCTTCGTGCGATCCTCAAGAAGCTCTCCTAATTCTTCTTGAAGAGCAGGATCTGCAGCTTGCAAGAAAAGCTCAACTTTCTCAACATCCAATGCTCTTTCTTCAATGGCATCAAGCTAACTGTACCTCTCTTCAAATTCTCCTATCAATTCTGAAGCAGCTAGACCTTTGTTTGGCATATAAACCCACTCTCTGAATGACCACCGTGTAGCTATCCCAAAGTCCTCAAGAAAATACTCCTCTCTCAAGGCCTTCTTAAAATCTTGCCAATGCAAATTTTGAAGGAAAAGATTAGTCACTTTTACCCTCAAGGTAGGTGTGACAAGGTGAAGGAAATATTTACTCACAAGTCCTGTTGGTACTCCAAAAAATCCCATCTTGATCTCATACATCTTCAAATAAGACGATACATTATGGCCATCAAATAGCTTCTTTTCACTCTCAACTACTTCAATCTCCTTAGTCGCGCTGATTGCATTCTCTTGCTTCGAATATAGTTGCCTTTGCTGAGACAACTGTTGTTGATGTAACTGCTGTTGTTGCTCCATATACAATTGTGTCTACTGATTTTGAAGCTACATATACATAGATATATTCTGCAAAATCTACTTTAAATCATCCGTTGAAGTACTTGAAGCAGCAATCAATGATGGAGATGAAGTAGAGGACAAAGCAGGAATCGTAGAAGAGGTTGAAACTGATGTTGAAGAATCTCCCATCCTGAAATATATGCGATGCTTTCACGTCGGGTTCACCAAAGATGTCAAAGGGTTTTCGAAAGCAAAGTCACAACCACAGAGGACCTTGACTAATTTCAGGATAGAAGATCAATCAAGCAAGATCACGATTCAATTTGAAAGAAGGTCACCTCAATTTCCGATAATGGCCCTATAATCAACTTGTTCAAGCCTTTTGGTCTCTTGAATGTGGCAAATAGACCTGAATGTATGCAATACTAGTTGTACTTCACCCGTTTGAATGCAACCCTGTTCAACATCAATAGCTTCAGCTTCATAAAAAAAACAAGTTTGATTTATAAAATGGCTGCTCAAAAATTGAAGTCCTTCACGTCCCTTTGATATGCCCTCAACCTTCTCTACAGTCTCCTCTGGTAGAACTCTTTTCAAGCAACTGAATGCATAAGTCGGGGTGTGAAATGGTCTGCCAGTTTGAAATCCTCTGTCAGACTCTCTCTCTCTCTCTCTCTGTGTCTATCTATCTGTACTGCCAGCACCAGGAATTCTTTACATGGGTCAAATATGTGGATGTGTGCAAGTTGATTTTTTAATGACAAAGGACGTGACCATTGACTTGCACGATGCCAATTTCAGGCTACAACTATGATCAGACCCATGAATTGTATTAGCATCAAACAACAGCACCTACATAGAATTTCCATCAACACTACAAGATATAGACCTTATACCGACGTTTAAAGTGATGAAAATACAAACAACAAAATTTTCCCCCGTCGTCACAAAAAGTGTCGTTATTAACGACGCCATAGAAATGTCACTATTGGTGTCGCTATTAGCGTCGCAAATGCATTTGCGACGCTAATAGTGACGCCAATAGTGACACAACTTATAAGTTTGAGATGGCAATAGCGATGCGAGCAGTAAATTTGCGACGCTAATAGCGATAGTAACAGGGATAAAAAAAATTTGTGGCAGGGCAGTTGTGTGCTGTATGAGAGCCATACAAAATAGTTTCTGCACTATTGTATACAAAGCGCTTGCAAACAAAAAGAATGTATACTAAAATCATAAAACTGATACATGAAATAAATACATGATTGCATAAAAAACGATTGGTACAATCATGACAGGATATCACTAATACATAGAAAATGTCTACATAGATTAGGCGACTAAAAAATAAAGGTGTATGAACTCCAAGGATCCAAGGGCGAGTGACAAATCCTCGTTTCCCGAAAGCTTGTCCCGCCGCAAAGGAGCATCGAACGGACTTTCCAATCCACCATACAATAATGCATTCAAATATCTCATGGTAACTACGGACAAGAAAGATGAGTGACTTACAGGGCCGTCGCATCTATACAATCGGTCGATCAATGCATTGAGACCGTGCCTCTCTGCATATCGAGTCTCAAGGCCTTGCGGATCGCGATTTGTAATGGAGTGCTGCAAAGAAAACAAAATGCTAACTGTTAGAAACATGATTGTCAGTACAAATAATATTTCAAAAAAACAAACAAGCAAAGCAAAATAAAAACTTACAAAGTCCTCCAAATATGTCCTGTGGCTGCCACTTCCAAGATGATGGACCACTCCGACCTTGAGTCGTGCCCTCACCGCCTCGCGCTACCGACTCCAATGTCCTAGAGAATCTATAGCTTCCTCCCTCAGTCGGCGCCAGTCGTCTACATCTAATCACTCGAGCTTTGCAGCCCCACTCTTGATTGCCTTGCGTGCATCGCATCGTCTATGTGACATGTATGCAGGCATGCAATCCATCATCCAGCCCGTAGAGAATCTATCTATTGCGGCTAGCATCGGAAACTCCTCGTGCAAGGATGCTACTATGTAGTCCTTGCTCCCCTCCAGTACGTTCTTCCAATGATCTAGGACATTGTGCCGAAAAACGTATTGGCACAACTCTCTCATGCGAGCCATCACCCTCCTCCCCTCATCATTCATGATAATGGCTCTTGACCTACTATCGACCAAATATCCATAACCCCTAGGAGTCTGCCTAAGATGGGTCCTCTCCCATCTGCGTCCACGCTCCTTGGCATATTCAGGAGACCCCTCTACATCCAGTGTACCAACGAGGGTAACCTCTCTCGGAGTGGCACCCAAAGGGGTGGCACCTGCTGACGGCTGCACAAAAGCCGGAGTAACTAGAGTAGACGTCCCCATAGGTGTGACAAATCCTGGAGGTGATGCAGCTCCAGCTGAACGATGAGACGGAGACACCACATCCATGTCTCCACAGCAGTATCCCCCTGATCTCGATGCAGTCCCTCCCTTTGGCCTAAGTCGTGAGCGTCAAGATCGTCTGCTCGAAGCCGAAGCATCTGATCGCACTGAAGCAGATCTAGCAGAGCGCCCTGACAAAGAATGAGACAGCTCCTGGTCTGCCATCTCTCTGAATCTCGTGAGCTGGTTTGGAGACATGCGTGCGAAGATGTCCTGCAACTCCTCATCGCTCATCCCTCGACTCATCCTGAAAATGTCACCTATATAGATAAAAAATGATGTTAGAATAATCAATTTAATTTATACAAAGCATAGTAATATAAATCATTTTTAAAAATCCCTCTTAAGATGCATATCTTATGTATCTTTATAAGAGATTGGTCAACAAATTGAGTAAGTGGATGCTCCAAGTATGAAGTATCCTATGGTCCCATGTTAATCTCCTGACACAACTCCGCATACACTGGAAGGTCGATAGACATGTCACCACAAAAGAATGAGTCCGCCTCGTTCTCAAAAAATTCTTGGACTCCTGTATTTCCATCATTGTTAGCCGATGCTGGCTCCAAGCTTTCGACGGCCTCCACCCCTTGTAATATCGACCCCTCTATTTGCATTTTATCTTCATCTATGCTCGGAACATCGCTTTGATCATATACTCTCGCACTTCAGGGAGTTGAAGGTATAACATACCACCATCGAGGTTATCGGGGGTTTGGATAGAAGATTACCTGTTCACAAACACGTACAAAGCGAGTTCAAACCATTGTGACATAAACCATGTTGTATTACAATTAGCAAGTAAATGACTCCATGCACCTGTTCACAATGGGCCGGCAACACAAAGGTGTCGCGCAAATCCGTCCATTTTTTTTCAGAATCTATTTCGAGAAATCCCGATGGACCTCGTCGAACTGTTGCTCCAACTCCTCCAAGTACCACTTTGAACCACTGCACATCAAATAGTATCATGGAGAAGCTACGGTAATCCACCGTACTAATACTTTGCAAGTTCCCAAAATACTCCATCTCATCCACAACCGTGTTTGGATCTGTTGCTCATCGTCGGCTCTCTTGCTTGAACCTTGCCATGACACCACAGTCCATTGTGGAGTGCATTTTGTCAATATGCTCCATGCGAAAATGCCGTCCGCGCGACCACACTGCACTATATATTTTGTAATATACATTGAAACACTCAAATTAGATGTCGCATATAAAATTTAGATACGACAGATTCTAAACCCCTCATCATCTTTGGACTACATCCCCTCGAGAATTCCCACTCCTCCATTGAGACCTTTATCCCTTCGCTGGATGCTGCAGTCAAAGCTCCATGCAACCATCGTGTTGACATAAACCGTGGCATCTCCTTCATGCCTAAGTTCATGATCCTCCGGCAAGAAAGCATCGTGTCCTTGATATACCATCTTCTTCATGGTTCGTGACCTTCGGGAGTCTAACTGTGGCCCACACAATGGACATGCATGATAACCTGAGGTAACCAGACCTATTCCAACACCACAACCTAGTGAATACTTGATTCAATGAGATAAAATATAGATATTACCAGCGAGAACGAAGGCCTGCTCACCTAAGCACTCTCCCAATCCCAGAAAGTCATGCATCATCCACATGAGAATGGCTCGAATGTTGGCTCACCACCGACCATTGCGCCTGCTCATATCTTGCACAGTGACCTCCTCCTCCCACAAATCTTAAGCTCATCGACTAATGGACGAAGATACATGTCCATATTTTTTACTTTGTAGCGGCTTGGGACGAGCAAGCTAAGGATGAGATGTCATTTCTTCGTAGAAATCCATGGAGGGATGTTGTAGTTGACAAGGACTATAGGCCACACATTGTAAGAAGTTGAGCGCAGATCGAATGGGTTCACACCATCCATTGCGAGACCGAGCTGAAGATTCCTTGGCTCTCGTGCAAAGCCTGGGAAGGTAGAGTCAATGTGGCTCCATGCGCGCGAATCTGCTGACATTCGTTGAACTCCATCCGTGGATCTATTCTGCACATGCCACGTTGTCAAGCTTGCCATGCCGGACGTACGAAACATATGGTTTATGCGAGAGATGAGCGGAAAGTGTTTGAGAACTTTTTGAGGGATGGTTTGCCCTTGCAAGTCCTCTCGATACTTGTGGGCACCACACTTTGGACATGTCTCCATAGTGTCGTATTCTTCTCGAAACAGTATGCAATCATTGATACATGCATGGATGTTATTGTAGTCCATGCCAAGCTTCCGTAAAACATGTCTTACATCATCACGAGACTCAGGCATGGTATTTGCAGGTGGTAATATATGATATTTCAATAACCTGAAAAAAATCATAAAACACATTGAAAAATCACAAATGTTTGTAATAATAGTGTCAAAAAAAAATCAATGAAGCCTATGTGCAAGGTACCTGAATAACTCGGTCACACTCGTATCGCTCCACCCGTATTTTGCTTGCATACTTAAGAGTGTAAGCAATGTCTTCAACTGAAATACTCGGCACCCATCATATAATGGTATGGATGCTTCCTCTTTAAATGGATCAGATGTCTCGACATCCATGGGAATCAATGCATCAATCATTGCCTCCATCTCAGGCTCCAAGATTGTAGGTAGGCCTGAAAGGTTGTCTGTCTCCTCTGGCATTGACGGTATAGATTGGCCTTGCGAGTGGTGGATTGGCTCCCGCACTCCATCCATCGCACACCCACAAACTCTTCTAATTGGCCGTAAAGGGTGCACTCCCCCTTGGGATGAGACATTGTCTCCTTGGATAGAAAATTTGCCAACAAGACCTAATCTTATTGTGTATGGTTTTCAATTAGCTTGTGAGTACAATGCATGATTAATATTAACTTCAAATTACCATTTGCTAAAAATCCACAATCGCCTAATTAATGATCTCAGATTGAAACTCGCCAAATCGTCGTACGTGTTCTATAGACAATCGGCGTTTTCGTGTAATTGCCAACTTACATTGAGAGCAAGGACATGGGACACACTGATTAAGATACGCCTTGCGATCTTGAACAATAAGACCTTCTTCATTTTCCATCTTATCTACATTATTACAAACGAGGCTCAAATGGATAGCTTTATGGAGATGTATGTCAAGTTGCAAGTTGACCATAAGCTCTTGCTTGAGAGGTTTTAGCCTCTGCAAGAGCTTGAGAAGAAAATTTTGTAAAACATTGAGGTTGATATTGATGCATCCATGGTGTTGAAATCTAAACTTCAAGATATAAGAAATGCTTTACTGATTGATGTAAAGAATGCATTGGACATAGTAGTTTGAGAGATTTATTGATGTTATATCTCGGTCATATATCATGCTCAAGGATTTGTTTGGTCTCGGTAGATAATTATTCATTATTGTAAAAAAAAAGCATTGGTTCATAAGGTTCATGAGTCGAAGACTAAATGGTTGGACTTGACTAAAAGATTGGATAATGCCTTAGATGCTAAAAGGAAAAGTGATGACTATGTTACTTCATCATTGCAACAAAAAGATTGGTGACAAGGATGCTATGATTAATGAAGTTCTTCACGAGGTGAATATAGAGTTGAAGGGGATGGAACACGATTCTTCTTTGGGATTTAATGGTGATCAGTCAATTATTGAGGTGTCTTCTTGTGCAACCATTATACCTTATATACCTAGCTACGGTCTCTAGGTTATGTACTTTGAGTATCTTAGAGGGGCTCTACTAGGATTACTTATACAACTGCACTAGAGGGCTTTGAGTATAAGTAATCCATTTATGAGCATCATTGAGGATCTTTGAGTCTAATAATAAATCAGTCTCAACAAAAAGCATCTTAGAAATGTGGTTTTTTTGTCCTAGGTCCATGTATAAAAATTAATGCCATCTATGAAATTTATCAACTATAGTAATAAAATTTGTTTCAATCAATTCTACTTATAGTCATAACATTTGAAGAAAATATCCTATGCTCAATTTAAGGGATTTTTCTTCTGTAGCAATACTTTTGGGTTAATTTTGATGAAGTATCATAATGACCATTAGCTAGGGTATCATTTTCTTTTAGTCCTTCCATTGACTAGTTGGCATGATTTCTAATTTGTTATGCCTATAAAGTAAATACAAAAACAATGAATTATGCATATCACAATTAGATCCCCTACTTGGACATTATGAAGGATATGACCAATTATAAGCCATCTTAAAGAGTCACCAATGTACATGGCCCATGCAAAGCACATTGCATACCATTATCGATAAGTCTATTATCGTGCATCTTAAATCTCCTAATTAGACTTTATAATGTATATGACTAATTTTCAGCCCTCTTAAGGAGTCGATGTAATGGTGCCCATAAAAAAAGCAAAGTGCATACCATTACCATAATCATGGATATATTATCGTTCCAATATATACACACACACATGGACTACATCTTGAGTAGACAAAAGCTATCTAGTTGAGTAGACATACATCTCCATAAAGCTATCCATTTGAGTATACATCTCTTTCTCTTTCTCTCCCTCTCTCTCCCTCTCCCTCTCTTTCTCTCGCACTTCCTCTCCCTCTCACAATATATCCTAACACTCCAAAAGCAAAAGGGAGAGGGAGAGAGAGAATGCACTCTCCCTCCCTCTCCCTCTCCCTCTCTTTCTCTTTCTCTCCCTCTCTCTCCCTCTCCCTCTCCCTCTCTTTCTCTCTTTCTCTCTCATTTCCTCTCCTAAACAAGCATAAAAGAAAGTGATTTAAACCTTAAACAAGCAAAAGGGAGAGGGAGAGAGAGAATGCACTCTCCCTCCCTCTCTCTCCCTCCCCCTCTCTCTCTCTCTCTTATTTCCTCTCCTAAACAAGCAAAAGAGAAAGTGATTTAAACCTTAAACAAGCAAAAGGGAGAGGGAGAGAGAGAATGCACTCTCCCTCCCTCTCCCTCTCCCTCTCTTTCTCTTTCTCTCCCTCTCTCATTTCCTCCCCCTTCCTCTCCCTCTCCCTCTCTTTCTCTTTCTCTCCCTCTCTTTCTCTCTCATTTCCTCTCCTAAACAAGCAAAAGAGAAAGTGATTTAAACCTTAAACAAGCAAAAGAAGGAGAGAGGGAGACTCACTGATGAGATATGGCGAGTGTGGGGCGGCTCCTCTTTGCGATGAAGGCTCCTCCTCTTCTTCGCGAACAACAGTAGTGGTGGCGGCGGCGGCAAGTCTTCTTCCTTTCCTTCTCTCACGACGGTTGTTGTCTCCCTCGCTCTCGCTCTCAAAACACAAAACGTGAAAATGCGAAATAAAGCCACGCTCGGTTTTGGCCTGCTTTTTTCCCTGTGGACCGTCGCTATTTGCGTCGCTTTTGCGACGCAAATAGCGATGCCCATACCTGCCGTCACTAATCGCCGTCACTACCAGCTTAAATCCTTGTAGTGCAATGTTTTAGCTCATTGGTCGCAATGTTTGATCATCTTCATAAGTACAACCTACCACTCCCTCTCTGAATAAATCTGCCAAACCAAAGCAAGACTGCAAGCCACTAGCCACATATTTGATCAATGGATACAAGAGGAGAAAGCCCAATGCACAGTGCGAGAATTGGGAAGTCCTGGCAGGTGTTCATGAGCCAGGATTGTAATAGAATTAATAAATCTGCATATTGATCTTCTACATAGACCCCTTTCAAAAGCCTGAATTTTATGCATGAGGAATAAATCTCAAGTTTTGATCACAAAAGGAGTCTAGCAGGGGACTAATGGCCATAGTTTTAAATGAGTTACACGCAAACTGCATTTGATGAGATCCAGGCATCCAATTTTTCTGCTTGTTGCAGATCTCAGATCCTCCTTGATAAAAATTCTTTTTAGTTCCTCTCATAGGCACGAGCAAACAAGTTGTTTTCAATTTCTTGCCAATCTTGAACTTTGGTTATAAGAGGATGAATAGGCCCATCTGCAGTTTTGCTCCAAGAGTAATTGTTATTGTAATCGAAGAGAAGCACTTCAATGCCATGCGAAGCACACTCCACAGCATATCGAGGATTGTCATCAATCAAGATTTGAGACCTTATAGATCTGCAGATCTTTGATTTTGGGCGTGCATCACCAGCAACTGCCTTCGCAAGTAATGTTTCTCTTGTTCCTTTAGCAACAACATCTATCTGTATAAGAGAGTATTCCAATCCTTAGAAAATAGTAAGTAGATAGACATGAATCACTGTTCTTCTTCCCCATTCGAGCTTTCTTTTACCGGATACAAAGCAGATCCCAAAAAGCCTTTTTTGGAAATAGCCATCCGTGGCTTTTTCTTCCCCCAGGCCTACAAACGCCCCAAAAACGCGGCCCCCTTTTTAACCAGAAAAGCGGCCCAGCCACTCCCAATTGAGCACTCTCTCTGCAGTAAAGTCCCCCAGGTTTGTAATCCATGCCATCATGAAGGTATCGATTGAAAGTATGCCGCATCATCTTATTTGTATAGTGGTAATCAGAATTTGTGAAAAGAATCAACAGCTTCCCTGCTTGTTTCTAATCGAGGAGTGCCAAGGGTAACTCTGGATCAAGCTTGACAAACCGCTCCGGTTCATTGATAATCTCACTCTTCAATTGCCCTTCGACATGAGCTTTAAATAGTCTAGTTGAAAACACCACCCACCACCTCTTTTTGATTCATCAATTCAATCAACTTCTTGTGTTCTCACCCGAGTGCAAGAGCTCTCACCTCTCTCTCCAATTCTCTACAAATTAGTATTCTTCTCCAGCTTAGATGAACTTTTGATTGGCTAACATCTATATATATGTGGTCTCCAACATACAATGTTTCCCCACCTTTGAGTACAAGGACCATCTCCACCATTTGTGCATCAGCATACACATTCATCAGTGTTGTATGAGCAGAAGTATCAGCAGGATCCAGTTTAACAATTTCATCATAACAGTCATGACCTAACTTCATATCTACACAAGTTCTGCTTGCACTCAACAAGTGCACTAGGCATACTTAGCATAACATCTTCAGCTTCAATCAAGCAGCCTGCTCAACTTAAAAGGTCAATCAAACAATGCATGTTTTCCACATTAGGTGTAACACCATGGTCTTCTCTCATAATGGCCAGTACAGACAACCAAAACATATAAATCAACACCAATTGACATCTCCTCTAAGACTTTCTCTACCCATTTGAAGTGCCCTTCAAAAACAAGACTAGCACGGCTGCAAACAGATAGAAAAGATAGTAATGTAAAGTCATCTAGATGTACACCTACCCTCTGCATGTCCTCAAACATTTGTAGGCTTACTAAACAGTTTCCTTCTTGTGCATAACTAGCAAGGTATACAGTCCATGACACGACATCCCGTCGAGGCATTCTATCAAATACTATTTGAGCATCTGCCATGCATGCATAGCCTCCATATGCTCGAATGACAACTCTTCCCCAAATGGGAAGGTCATCACACCCTATTACAACAACATTGAAGTGAAGTTGTTTAAATATCTCTATGCTCCCTGTTGTCCTGCAGCCTTCCAAAGCATGCACTAATGTGGTTTCATCTAAAGCAACACCTTCTACTTTCATTTGCCTATACAACTGTAATGCATTTTCTCCTTGGCCCTACTCTATATAGGTTGAAAGCATTGTACTCCACGACATGCTGTTTTGAGCAGACATTCCGTCGAACATATCTTCCGCTTCCACAATGCTTCCACACTTGCTGTACATATTCAAAATTTCATTGCTGAGAAACATGTCTGAAAGAAAACTTCACTTTTGTGCATCAACATCTGGTAGATTTCCATATTTAGCATACATGCCAACTAGAGCATCACAGATAAGTTCCTCTTGCTCCAACCCGCTGTCGAAGGGTTTGTGAAAGCAAAGTCGCGTCTTCAGAAGACCTTGATAAATTTCAGGATATAAGATCAAACAAATGAATAAGCAAGATGTAAGGATTTGTGACCACCAAGCTTTCAACGAGACCTCGTCTTTACAGCAATGATAAAACTAAAAGCAGGTTTTTAGCTGAGCATCTGTGAGAAACAAGCTATTTGGCGGGAAAGAAACACTGGTAATCTGCTATACTGGATGTACATTCAAGACATGATCAGGATGTAAGCTTAAACTATCCGCTCCAGTTCTTTGGCATAGCCCAGAGTTTGATTGATGAATTATAAGGAAGATATTTCCTTGTACACTGTATCTGTCGCTTTCTGGAAGTACACACAATCATTGTGGACCTCCCACTCTGGTTAATCCTCTGCAACATAGGTCAGAAGTTCTTGATTTGAGGAGAACATCAACATCCTCTTTACATCAGCAAGAGAGAGAAAGTCACATGCCTTTTCCCAGTTATCTCATCCCGCACAGTTTTTTTTTTTACTAGAAGATCCATGAAATAGGCGTTTGTCTAGTGAGATTGCTCCAATTCAATGGCATAATTTATGCAAGGGTTATCTAACGCTTCAGAAGTAAGAAGCCCAGCTCTGTATGAAACTCTGCACTCTTGTTTCACCACTCATCGACTCCTCCTTGCATCTCACAGTTCTTCCATCGTCAATTTTACTTAAAGGCTATTTCTTCTGTGTTACAGAGTGACAATTATTGTGATTACTGCAACTCAGATCTTGCCAGGAAACTGATGATGGAAATTTGGATACTCTCTATAATCTGTGCGTTGAGAAAAACCAGAGTGACAACTCAAGATGGATAGACCAAAAAGAGTCCTTGAACAACAGATGGAGGAAACGACTTCATTGAATTTCAACCAGGGGTGTGAAAGCCTCAATTGTGACATCAGAACAGACTCGCAGCCTTCAATTTTATTCTGTCAAAGTGTGTAACCGCCCTCTCCATAGCCTATCACCACGAGCCTTTCATTTGTTCTCTTCATCATCTTCAGTCGTCGCCTTTGAGATCTAGCATAATTATCACGATTCATCCTATATCACTGCTTCTCTCTATCCACACTCGATCGTATTGTCACAGCAAAGCTAGTTGAAGTGATCTTTTCATATTCGTCAGCAATAAGCTTGTTTCTTCCGCTTCCTCTCGTTCTTCTTCGTCTTCTTTATCGTTGATGCTTCGTGATGCAACTCGTTGCCGTCTTCTCATTTTCAGTCCGCTTCTTCATCATCGTCTCTTTCTCTGCAGGTCTTCATCTTTGCCACCTCGAACGTCTGTCTTTTCTCCCTCATTAGCTATAGAGTATCCTCCCTTGTCATCGATGCTGGTTTCCTTCTTCAAGCATCCGATCGAGACTCATAGACCTTCAGAAGAACACCCAGTGGATCCCGAATACTCCTCTATTTTCTGCCTATTGTCGATGGTTATGACTGTCTTCAGTGCTGGGTATATCCCACTTGACTAGATTGAACGTTGGCATAGCACGTCTCCTCCTTCCAGTCCATCAATACTTCTCATTTAAGTCGTAGAGAAAAACGAGTCTTTTCCAGCCGCATCTCTTGCGCAAGGCTTCAGCATTCCGTATCCAATCAACAAATAGCTTTGCATTCTTCAGGACCTTGGATTCTCTGTCAGCAGCCACCACAGTCCGATGAAACTGCCGATTCCTCCAGCAGCCACCACAGTCCGATGAAAACTGCCGATTATTCCACCCTTTTTTAGATTTCATAGGAACATTCTCGTCTTCTCCTTCATACTGAGCCCTCATGCCTCTCCTTCCGCTTTCTGATTCCCCTTCTTTCCCCTTCTGATTCCTCCTCCAAAAATGTCATATGCCAGATCCATCCATCCCGGAAAAATCCCCCAAGCCCGATTCAAAAACACAAAAGCTCCTCTTTTCCCCCCAAAGCACGGCTCCTTTCCCCTAAAGCACGGCTCCTTTCCCCTAAAGCACTATTTTTTTGCATTGCCTCAAGAAGCGGATTTGACTCCAAAACCTGTTGTTCAACTGTTCGTCCATCTGTAACAGCCCTGACCTTCGAATGTCCCAAAATCGAATGGCTCCATCACAACCTCCCGTAACAAGAACCCATTCACTTCTCCTAGACCACTGTACAGCCCACACACTATCTCGATGATCACTGAGTGTATAAGTGAATGCTCCTGTTGCCATATCACAAAGCCGCACCCTTGTATCCTCAGTTCCAGCATCAATCAACATGTGTGCAGTTGCAAGCCCAGACATTCCAATGGCATACACTTTCTTGGACATATTAAATTGAAGTTCCACCTGTGTTGTGTTCGTGTCCCAAACATTCACAAAATGATCGAAAGATCCAGTGATGAAGATGCCTGTATCTATGGGATACCAGTGTACACATGAGACACAATATGTGTGCCCATGGTTAGCCCTTTTATCAACTAAAAAGAACGCCTCATGTTTTTGTGTACATGAATTGTATCCATAGCTGCTTGGCTACTGAATGTCATAAGCAGCAACAGATCCATCTAATGCTCCCGAAATCAGGTACCTGAAGACTATTAATGCTTCTCTTGTGTGCACTCACAATCTCCTTGTTGCGTGCAAGTTCTATGCTTGAAACCCTTCTCTTCTCTAAAAGACTTGTAAATGATGAGGGAGCCATACTTCCAATGTCTCTTTCCATCACCATCTTCCACATCCATTCTCCAGTTGAGAGTGTAATGAGATCATCACATTCCATGCCACGACAATGTCTTGATCAAACAGCCCATCAAACATGCTCTCTGCTTCTAAAATGCTGCCACATTTACCATAGATACTAATAAGTGTGCTATTAACAAAATCATCTGAAGTGAAGCCCTTCATGTGAGCATCTATACTCATACGCAGAGAATAAATGTAATCACAACAACTAAGTATGCATAAAGTATTAAATCGCACACACAACTTTCGGGTGGTTTTCACACCTCGAATGTGCAGCAATACGACATCCACCCCCTCTAATCCTGCGCATCCTCCGGATGAGCTAACTACCCATGATCATTATCATCAAGATCCACAAACAGATCAATCTCTTCATTATGCATTTCCGGTAGATCAACAAGATTATTTGTCATATCATCTGTCTCTTCCATTGGAGTTTCTTGTCGTTGCTCTTCTCTTGAAAATTCTTCCAATGCATAATCCTCATCATCTCTTTTCTTGAAAATCTTGATTCTTTTTCCAGCAATAGGCACTCTAAGCACTGTTCCATCCAATTCTGTCAGCTCATATGTTGCATTATCAAAGACATGTCTGACTATGTATGGCCCAAACCATCTTTTCACCATCTTCCGAAGTGCAGTATGCTAATTTTCAAGACTGCTATCAAACACCAATACCCAATCTCCCTCTTCTATTGCTCTTGGTCGCAAGCGATGCTGCTATCAAACCTGTCCTTATTTCTTAGTCTAGCAACCTTCAACCTGTCAATAGCTAGCTGAATATCCTCAGGTCTCCTCTCCAACTGTCGAATCCAAAGAGCTAAGAGCTCTTCTCTCGTCAAATCCTCCTGCCAAGGTAAAACTGACCAAGTCAAAGCACAAGTCTCAATCGGCATAACAGGTTTCTGACCATACATCAACTCTGCAGGCATAAATCCTGTGGTAACACTATGAGTTGTACGATCAGCCCATAAAGCAAATGGTAGAAGTCTTGGCCATTCTCCAATCCGTCCTCTGCATGCTTTGGCTAATGCTTTCACTATCGACGGATGCCCTCTTTCACTCTTCCCATTTCCCTCTAGATTATATGCTGTGGTTAGAGCCAACTTGATTCCTAGCTGAGAGAAAAACTCCCTAGCTTCATCTGCATCCAATTCACCACGATCCGCAGTGATCTTACCCACACAACCATACCTGCAGAAAATTTCCTCCAATAAGAACTTACACACTGCACTAGTGGTCTTCGTTCTCAAAGATCTGCCCTCAACATGATTAGAAAGATCCTCTCTAGCCAAAACAATGTACCTCATCTGCCATAGACCCATAGGCATGGTAACCAAATCAACTACCCACTTATAATGAATGCATAGCGGATAGGTCGGATGAAGCTCATCCCTATGACGCACTACTGAATACATCTGGCAGTCTCTGCAAGTCTCAACAAAGTGAGAAACATCTCTGTACATGCCTTTCCACCAATATTTCTCCCTGATTTTCTCATAAGTAGCCCATAATCCTCAATGACCAGCCCAAGGACTCTCATGAAACTCCCTCATCACCTGTAACTGTGTCTCTCTATCGCAGACAACCCGCAAAGGTAATCCACCTCTTTTCTTCGGATGCTTCCAAAGAAATCCGTCCTTGAGAAAATAACCATAGGCTTTCCTTCTGATCTTCTTGAACTCTTCATCTGTCCATTCATCTCTTTTGCTTAGTGTACTAAAGTACCTGCCAATCTGCAACCAATCTCCAACATAAAGTTCTTCTATGAAAGCCACAATATCATAGACATGACAAACATGATCAACCATAGTGGCTGAAATTTCTGCATCATCCTCTTCTGCAAGTAGAGTCTCCTCATCATCATATCTGGCTCTAGACAACATATCTGCCACTGGATTATCCTTCCCTGCTATGTGTTTAAATTCCGGATTTAATGACTTAATGTATGCAATCCATCTCAACATGGCTATATCTGGAGTAGAGCAACTCGTGATCATACCAATCAATGGCAAGCAATCTGTCTCTACCACAACTGAAGCTCCAATAAAGTACTCCTTGTCACATTTGAGAGCCGTGACAATCCCCAATAACCCCCTCTTGATTTGCGGATATCTCCTCTGTCTCTCGTTTAGGACTTTCGCCCCAAACCGAATAGCATACCTATTTCCATCTACATCATCTTGACCCACAGCCCAACCTATGCCAATTGGACTAGTGTCAACTGTCAATACAATAGGCCTATCACAATTATAATCTGCTTTCCTGAGAGTAGGAGCATTCTGCAATAACTTCTTCAATTTTCGCATGGCTTTAGTGTGGCTCTCATCCCAATATAATTTTTGCCCCTTTCGAAGCAGCTGATACAAACAATCTGCTATGTGTGCAAAATGAGGTATCCAAATCATATAAAACACACAAGCACCAATGAATCTCCGTACCTCTGAAGTAGTAGAACAATACTCTACAATCTTACCTATAGCATTCACCTTATCAGGTGAGGGTTTCTTGCCATAATATCCACACATATGCCCAACAATAACAACCTCATTCACTCCAAAAACAGATTTTTGCCCTGAAAGTGTCAAGTTCACTTCTTCTAACCTGGCCAAAATCTTCTCACATGTTGAAATATGATCAGCCACAAAGTATCTGCATCCCTTCTCATTTAGGCTCTCATTCTTCTCTTCTTCTACACACCCCTTAATGGGAACATCATCCAAGAAAGGCATAGTAAACTGAGGTATGTAATCACGAAGGACCTTATGCATGGCATTCATCATATGCGCAACAGAATTAGTGGCACCTTGAGGCAAGGTACACATCCTGACAAGCCCAATAGGAGTTCTCATGGTGGTTATGTCCCTGCTTTCCAAAGCCAGCTGAAACTGATCATATCCTGAATACAAATCACCCAAAGAATAGATGGCACGTCCAGCAAATGCCTCTGCAAACTCATCCACAACTGGACCTATACCAACATTCCTGATAGTAACTCTGTTCACTGGCTGCATGTCCTGAATAAATCGAAGAGTACCATTCTTCTTTGGAACTGTAAACCACCTGTTTGAGTATGGTGCAGATGAAGGCTCAAGGATTCCCATCCTGATTTTCTCATTCAATAAATCAATCAGCTTTGGCAAGTGTGCCTTAGGCACTGGAATAGGTCGGAGATTCCATGGGATATGGGGAATAGTAAAAATGACCATAGGAGCAACAATATCAAGATTCACACATCCAATCTCATGTGGGAAAAAAGCAAATCCCCTTCCATGACGCTCAAGCATATCCTGAAAGCATTGCTTCTCTATAGGTAACAAGAAATCACCATTTCCAATTTTCAATTCAACAAGTGTCTCTGCTGAAAATTTATGACCAATATGCTCCGGATTCCTCAAAATTTTCTATTTAGCAGCCCTCTCTGTTTGCTGATCACTGTCAGGTGGAAGCGGTACATCAAGCGACTTCACCTTCTTATCCACGGTTTTGTATTTTGTGTCAACCCTGGCTTCATTATGCTCTTCTGCATTACATAAACCTTGCTGTAAATCAGCAATTCTGCACTCTAATGGCTGAATATTCTCAGCCCTCTGCTCTATGGACTGCATAGAAACAGCCCCAAACTCTGAATGCTGAAATATTTCAGCAGTAAACTCTGTTGGCTGAAAATTTTCAGCTCTCTGTCTCTCTGAAAGCTGATCATAACCAGCTGGAAACTCTGTTTGCTGAATTTCTTCAGTATTCAACACTCTTTGCTGAGTTTCCTCAGCCTCTGACTCAATCTGTGACACAAAATCTGCAATTTCATGAAACATGTCCAGGGATTGCACTAATACATTACCATGGCAATTCAGCATATCAGTTTTCAGCATATCTCCCATCTCTGCCATCGTATCTGCACAAATCACACTGTCATACATACCATCTATGTGCTCATCATCCTCCAAAATTCCTGCATTTTTCAAATTTTTCTCCTTCTTGCATATATACTGCCTGGCAGCTCTAGGCAACCTAGAAGTCTTCTGATAACTCATTGAACTATTTGCTGAAATCCCACCATAGTCGGAGGAGAAAACACTGCTGCTGCCAGGAGGCGAGAACTCCAATCTCCTCTCCTCTGTACCACCGTCGTCTCGCGAAACGGCGGTACCTAATGAAAACCCGAATCCCTCACAGTGGGTAAGGGTGTATCTCTGAGAGTATCCCTGTTTCTAACATGGTTCACACATACAGTCATAAACTGAACTGCTCTCATACCATCTTTACTGCGAATCCGTGCATAAGCAGATCCATCATCCATGACCTTTGTTTCCATACACATCTCTGTAATGAATGGCTGACCAAGAATTATGGGATAAGAGCATGAATCCTGCACAAAGAAATGAAAATCCTCCTCTACATCACCAATAGAAACCCTGACACTAGGGCAAGCAGCATATAAATCACCTGCAGTATTATTGGTGGCCCTCATACGCCACCCATGCTCTACATCCATAGGCCATCTGTTACTCTCATAAACTCCACGAACTATGAGATTAATCTCTGAACCATGATCAACCAATGCAACATAAGGCAGCTGTTTCTCTCCAATCTTTACCATCGTCTCTGTAGTTGCCCTAGCCCAATGGCTCCGTGAAAAGTGACTACGCGGTATCAAAACAGGCTCATCAATTTCAGCATAATGCATAGGCTGAACCCTCTTCTCTACCTGTGGCAAAACAGAAGCATTATCAACCATAACCTCATCATCATCCTCATCCAACTCTCCAATCAAAACTCCCTGTGTATCAGTGGTAGCCCTCTCTCTCTCTCTCTCTCTCTCCCTCCCTCCCTCCCTCCCTCCCTCCCTCCCTCCCTCCCTCCCTCCCTCCCTCCCTCCCTCCCTCCCTCCCTCCCCTCCCTCCCCTCCCTCCCTCCCTCCCTCCCTCCCTCCCTCCCTCCTCCCTCCCTCCCTCCCTCCCTCCCTCCCTCCCTCCCTCCCTCCCTCCTCTCTCCTCCTTTTTCTCTCTTTTGAGCATCCTCCATCTGTCGATCTGGCCCTGGTCTTGAAGACGGTCCTGCAGTAGGTGGAGTAACAAACTCACCCCCTCTAGTCTTCTTAGTCTTCATCCCTCTTACGCTTCTCCTCAACAAATACATATGCACCATGAGATTTAGCCAAATAAGCATAAATAGAATACCTGTCAACAGGCGAGTCCCAACCTGTCTCTGATCTGATGCTAGAGCCTGCGCTAGTCAAAATAGTTTGCTGAATTTTTCCCTTGTTTGCAGTCTCCATAGCATAAGTCCATAGTGCGGACTGAGTCTCTGATCCCTTCTCAATCTGTACTCCATATGCAGAAGCATCACCTCTAGCTGTCACATAAGAAGTACGCGCAGCCATGTCCTCCACTAACTTCTTCATTCCACCTTTACCAAAGTTGATAGCAAGTGGAGCTCCTGTCTCAGTCAACCAAATCTTACCATCTTGCCCCCAATATACCAAATTCTGCCTCCTTGCATCCTGGAAAGAGTCACAATCCCTGCAATGCTGATGCTCCGTACTATCACACCAAATACATCTCCGATCTCTCCTAGGTGCACTAGGAGCACTCCTAGGGGCAGTAGGAGCACTAGAAGAAGTAGTAGGCACAGTTGAAGCAAACTGCTCCTTCAACTTTCCCACTAACTCCGCTTTGACTGACTCAAGTGTCAAATATGTGATGCCTTTGATTATGTCATCAATAGAGGTAGGCACCGATGGAGCGGATGGGTTTGGAGCAGAAGGTGTAGGCATCGGTCGTGGAACAGGAGGAATAGGTGGAGTGGAAATAGTAGGCACTAGCATAGGCCAAGAAACTGGCTGAGGAGGAGAAGAAATAACAGGGATAGAAGTAGGCATAGGAGCAGATGATGGTGTAGGTGTCATGGAACCATTCGGTAGGCGAGTCTTCCATATCCTCCTCTTGGTCAAAGTCGAGACTGCATCCTGAGCATCCTGCCAATCAGTTTTAAGACCCATAGGCTTCGTGCGATCTTCAAGAAGCTCACCCAATTCTTCTTGAAGAGCAGGATATGCAGCTTGCAAGAAAAGCTCAACTTTTTCAACATCCAATGCTCTTTGTTCAATGGCATCAAGCTGACTATACCTCTCTTCGAATTCTCGAATCAACTCCGAAGCAGCAAGACCTTTGTTTGGCATGTAGACCCACTCTCGGAATGACCGCCGAGTAGCCATACCAAAGTCCTCAAGGAAGTATTCTTCTTTTAGAGCCTTCTTAAAATCTTGCCAATGTGTATTTTGAATAAAAAGATCAGTCACTTTTGTCCTCAAAGCAGGTGTGACAAGACGAAGGAAGTACTTACTCATAAGTCCAGCAGGAACTCCAAAAAACCCCATCTTGATCTCATATGTCTTCAAATATGCTGAAACATTACGCCCGTCAAATAGCTTCTTCTCACTCTCAACTGCTTCAATAGCCTTAGTCGCGCTGTTTGCATTCTCCTGCTCTGAATAGAGTTGCCTTTGCTGAGACAACTGCTGTTGATGCAATTGTTGTTGCTGCTGCATATACAATTGTGTTTGCTGATTTTGGAGTTGCATATACATGGACATATTCTGCAAAATCTGTTTTAGATCCTCCGTTGAAGTACTTGACGTAGCAGTCATTGATGGAGCTGAAGTAGACGCAGCTGGAGTTGTAGAGGAAGCTGAAATAGAGGCTGAAGTATCTCCCATCCTGAAATTTCTGCGACGCTTTCACGTCGGGTTCACCAAAGATGTCGAAGGGTTTGTGAAAGCAAAGTCGCGTCTTCAGAAGACCTTGATAAATTTCAGGATATAAGATCAAACAAATGAATAAGCAAGATGTAAGGATTTGTGACCACCAAGCTTTCAACGAGACCTCGTCTTTACAGCAATGATAAAACTAAAAGCAGGTTTTCATCTGACCATCTATGAGAAACAAGCTATTTGGCGGGAAAGAAACACTGGTAATCTGCTATACTGGATGTACATTCAAGACATGATCAGGATGTAAGCTTAAACTATCCACTCCAGTTCTTTGGCATAGCCCAGAGTTTGATTGATGAATTATAAGGAAGATATTTCCTTGTACACTGTATTTGTCGCTTTCTGGAAGTACACACAATCATTGTGGACCTCCCACTCTAGTTAATCCTCTGCAACATAGGTCAGAAGTTCTTGATCTGAGGAGAACATCAACATCCTCTTTACATCAGCAAGAGAGAGAAAGTCACATGCCTTTTCCCAGTTATCTCATCCCGCACAGTTTTTTTTTTTACTAGAAGATCCATGAAATAGGCGTTTGTCTAGTGAGATTGCTCCAATTCAATGGCATAATTTATGCAAGGGTTATCTAACGCTTCAGAAGAAAGAATCCCAGCTCTGTATGAAACTCTGCACTCTTGTTTCACCACTCATCGACTCCTCCTTGCATCTCACAGTTCTACCATCGTCAATTTTACTTAAAGGCTGTTTCTTCTGTGTTACAGAGTGACAATTATTGTGATTACTGCAACTCAGATCTTGCCAGGAAACTGATGATGGCAATTTGGATACTCTCTATAATCTGTGCGTTGAGAAAAACCAGAGTGACAACTCAAGATGGATAGACCAAAAAGAGTCCTTGAACAACAGATGGAGGAAACGACTTCATTGAATTTCAACCAGGGGTGTGAAAGCCTCAATTGTGGCATCAGAACAGACTCGCAGCCTTCAATTTTATTCTGTCAAAGTGTGTAACCGCCCTCTCCATAGCCTATCACCACGATCCTTTCATTTGTTCTCTTCATCAGCTTCAGTCGTCGCCTCTGAGATCTAGCATAATTATCACGATTCATCCTATATCACTGCTTCTCTCTATCCACACTCAATCGTATTGTCACAGCAAAGCTAGTTGAAGTGATCTTTTCATCTTCGTCAGCAATAAGCTTGTTTCTTCCGCTTCCTCTCGTTCTTCTTCGTCTTCTTTATCGTTGATGCTTCGTGATGCAACTCGTTGCCGTCTTCTCATTTTCAGTCCGCTTCTTCATCATCGTCTCTTTCTCTGCAGGTCTTCATCTTTGCCACCTTGAACGTCTGTCTTTCCTCCCTCATTAGCTACAGAGTATCCTCCCTTGTCATCGATGCTGGTTTCCTTCTTCAAGCATCTGATCGAGACTCATAGACCTTCAGAAGAACACCCAGTGGATCCCGAATACTCCTCTATTTTCTGCCTATTGTCGATGGTTATGACTGTCTTCAGTGCTGGGTATATCCCACTTGACTAGATTGAACGCTGGCATAGCACGTCTCCTCCTTCCAGTCCATCAATACTGCTCATTTAAGTCGTAGAGAAAAACGAGTCTTTTCCAGCCGCATCTCTTGCACAAGGCTTCAGCATTCCGTATCCAATCAACAAATAGCTTTGCATTCTTCAGGACCTTGGATTCTCTGTCAGCAGCCACCACAGTCCGTTGAAACTGCCGATTCCTCCAGCAGCCACCACAGTCCGATGAAAACTGCCGATTCTTCCACCCTTTGTTAGATTTCATAGGAACATTCTCGTCTTCTCATTCATACTGAGCCCTCCTGCCTCTCCTTCCGCTTTCTGATTCCCCTTCTTTCGCCTTCTGATTCCTCCTCCAAAAATGTCGTATGCCAGATCCATCCATCCCGGAAAAATCCCCCAAGCCCGATTCAAAAACACAAAAGCTCCTCTTTTCCCCCCAAAGCACGGATCCTTTCCCCTAAAGCACGGCTCCTTTCCCCTAAAGCACTATTTTTTTGCATTGTCAAAAACCTCAAGAAGCGGATTTGACTCCAAAACCTGTTGTTCAACTGTTCGTCCATCTGTAACAGCCCTGACCTTCGAATGTCCCAAAATCGAATGGCTCCATCACAACCTCCCGTAACAAGAACCCATTCACTTCTCCTAGACCACTGTACAGCCCACACACTATCTCGATGACCAGTGAGTGTATAAGTGAATGCTCCTGTTGCCATATCACAAAGCCGCACCCTTGTATCCTCAGTTTCAACATCAATCAACATGTGTGCAGTTGCAAGCCCAGACATTCCAATGGCATACACTTTCTTGGACATATTAAATTGAAGTTCCACCTGTGTTGTGTTCGTGTCCCAAACATTCACAAAATGATCGAAAGATCCAGTGATGAAGATGCCTGTATCTATGGGATACCAGTGTACACATGAGACACAATATGTGTGCCCATGGTTAGCCCTTTTATCAACTGAAAACAACGCCTCATGTTTTTGTGTACATGAATTGTATCCATAGCTGCTTGGCTGCTGAATGTCATAAGCAGCAACAGATCCATCTAATGCTCCCGAAATCAGGTACCTGAAGACTATTAATGCTTCTCTTGTGTGCACTCACAATCTCCTTGTTGCGTGCAAGTTCTATGCTTGAAACCCTTCTCTTCTCTAAAAGACTTGTAAATGATGAGGGAGCCATACTTCCAATGTCTCTTTCCATCACCATCTTCCACATCCATTCTCCAGTTGAGAGTGTAATGAGATCATCACATTCCATGCCACAACAATGTCCTGATCAAACAGCCCATCAAACATGCTCTCTGCTTCTAAAATGCTGCCACATTTACCATAGATACTAATAAGTGTGCTATTAACAAAAGCATCTGAAGTGAAGCCCTTCATGTGAGCATCTATACTCATACGCAGAGAATAAATGTAATCACAACAACTAAGTATGCATAAAGTATTAAATCGCACACACAACTTTCGGGTGGTTTTCACACCTCGAATGCGCAGCAATATGACACCGCTCTCCACTATACTGCCCACGTAGAACAAAATGCAAATACAAGGACTAAGTATGTACAAAGTAACAAATGTCACACACACAACTTTTTGGTGGATTCCACACCTCGGATGCGTAGTAGTATGACAACGACAAACAATTTGTTTTTGTTATCATTCTTTTTTTCTTTCTTAAATTGTCTGAGAAGGGATTTCTTCTCTTGTAACTTAGCAAAAATTAACACATGTAAAGTTTCCACCTACCCACCCACAAATTAACATATATATGTTGGAGTGTTTCCTGTCTCGTGGTGTTGCACCAGACCTCGCCACCACTCTCTCTTTGTTTTTTATCCATTCATTATCTTCTCTCCTTCCATCTCTCTCTCTTTTTCTCTTTCTTTATTATGTTGTATGTTTATTTCCTCTCTCTTTTTCCTTCTTCTTTTTTCTCTTCCTCCCCCTCTCTCATTTTCTTTAATGATCACGGCTACCATTACGACCATGATCACGACCACGACCACTACCACGACTATGACCACGACCACGACCACCACTATGACTATGACTACGATGATGACGATGACGACCATGACTACGACTACAACCACTACCATGACCACCACTACCACTACCACTACCACGATGATGACCATGACCACAACCACAACTACCACTGACACTACCACTACCAGTACTAGTACTAGTATAATAAACAAGAAAATAAGAAAAAAAAAAGACCACGACCATGACTATGACTATGATTATGACCATGACCACGACCACGACCATGGCCATGGCCACAACCACCACCACCACTACCACTACCACTACCACTACTAGTATAATAAAGCATTGAAAAGAAGAAAAAATAACGACCATGACCACAACCACGACTACCACTACCACTATAATAAACAAGAAAAGAAGAAGAAAAAAAAACAATAACAACAACAACAACTACTACTACTATTACAATAAACAAGAAAAAAAGAAAAAACTACTACTACTACTACTACTACTACTACAAAAAACAAGAAAACTAAACAACAATAAACAAGAAAAGAAAAGAAAAAACTACTACTACTACAACAAACAAAAACAATTAATTTCATTTTCTCTCTTCCTCTCTCTCGCTCATTTCCTCTCCCTCCCTCGCCCTCTCCCTATCTTTCTCTCTTTCCCTACCAGGTTTAATGTTTTTTCTCTCTTTTTCTCTCTCCTCTCCCTCTCTCATTTTATTTTCACTCTTCCTCTCCTTCTCTCATTTCCTCTCCCTCCCTTACCCTCTCCCTCTCCCTCTCTTTCTCTCTTTCCCTATCACCCTCTCTTTCTCTCTTTCCCTATTATGTTTAATGTTTTCTCTCTCTTCTCTCCCTCTCTCATTTCCTTTTCTCTCTTCCTCTCCCTCTCTTTCTCTCTTTCCCTAGTATGTTTAATGTTTTTTCTCTCTTCCTCTCCCTCTCTCTTTCCCTATTATGTTGAATGTTTCTCTCTCTTTCCTCTCCCTCCCTCTCCGTCTTCCTCTCCCTCTCTCATTTCCTCTTCCTCCCTCTCCCTCTCCCTCTCTTTCTCCCTTTCCCTATTATGTTTAATGTTTTTTCCCTCTTCCTCTTCCTCTCCTTCTCTCAAATCCTCTCCCTCCCCCTCTCTTTTTCTCTCCCTCCCTCTCCCTCTCTTTCTCTCTTTTCCTATTATGTTTAATGTTTCCCTCTTCCTCTCTCTCTGCCATTTTCCTATTATGTTTAATTTCTCCCTCTCCCTCTCCCTCTCCCTCTCCCTTTCTTTCTCTTTCTCTTTCTCTATTTCCCTATTATGTTTAATGTTTCACTCTCTCCCTCTCCCTCCCTCCCCCTCTCTCTCTCCCTCTCTTTCTCTCTCCCTCCCTTGCTCTTCCTCTCTCTCTCTCCCTCTCCCTCTCTCATTTCCTCTCCCTCCCTCTCCCCCTCCCTCTCTTTCTGTCTCATTTCCTCTCCCTCTCTCAACACACACGAATTATACCAAAAACAAGTAAGAGAGAGAGAGAAAATCCAAAAGTAAAGGAAGAATGGACAATGCACTCACCATAAAGGCTCAAAGAAGGGTTTGCTAGCTCCTCTTCGTGATAGCGGCTCCTCTTCGCCCCCATACACCTCCTCCGTGAGAAGCCTTCTTTCTCCCTCTTTCTCTCTTTCTCTCCCTCTCAAATGCAAGATGTTTGCTCTACCTCTGGCTCTCTCTTTCTCTCTCTCTTTCGTAAATGCACGTAAAATAACGCGCTCGTGTTTCGGCCCGCTTTTTTTTCATCTGAGTACTATTGCTATTTGCATCGCTAGCGACGCCGCTATTTCTCACCGCAAATGGTCATCACTATACTCTCATATCCTTGTAGTGTTTGTTGTAGGATTTCTTGTAGAGTTCATGGCTAGTGTGTGTTTACTTGCAAGTGCATTCTTATGCTCTATTTGAAACCAGTCTATTTCTATGGAGTATATCTTATCTAAAGTATCATCCTTCTTAACTTCCAAAACTTTTGCTATCCAAAATGGATGATCCATCTCATCATGCTCAATCATTAATGTTGCCACAAGTAAGTCTATATTAATATCATTACTATGACCCTACTGTATTTCTTATAGCTTCTCAATTGTTATTCTTAATCTTCCATTATCAATGTATGCTACTCGCTCCTTAGGATGTAAGATCTTTTGAATCTCCTCTATCATATGTACATTGCTCCTTGTAAGAGTATGTGCAGTAAAACTTTTAGGCCATGAAAAAGGTTTTGTTAGATGCCAATCATCATTTTGTATTTTTGTAAGTATTTTCTCTTGAAAGAGAATCACTTTCCATATAGATGTGATCTATCAACTTCCTTTTTCCTCTTTATTAGAAATGCATGTTTGAATCTAAGGTCATTTAACTTGTGCAAATAATTTACCTTTTTTTTATTTGAGCCATTTGTAAAAAGCTTGTAGTCATATGTTTCTCTTAGGTGTATGACAACTAGTTTGGGTGTATAAGTGTCCTGTATGATATACATCATTTTAGATAAGCTATAAGCATTGTGTCAAGATAGTAGCTTAGCAAATGTGCTAAACATTTGATCGATATGATCATGTGTATGACCCACCATTAAAAAATACACTTTTACTTTTTGAAATACCCCCATGTGTTTAAGCAGATTGAGGTAGCCCAAAACTGTCAGATTTTTATTCTCTTTTGTTGTGTTATCCAACTCTAAATAAAGAATAGTTTTCAAGGCACCCTCCCAACTAGAGAGTACAATGTTTAAAATTTTGATCTTAAGGTTAGGATCATTATGAACATTTGGTTAAGCAAAGAATACTCTAGGATGAACTCTTCCATGGTACATAAGGCATCCCACTAAATGCATTTATACAAGAGTTTCTTCATTGTTATCCTTTGGAATACGAGAAAATTTAGGTAAGCATGATTTTTTATGGTCCATACCGTCAATGATAAGTCTATTGAGAAACACTTAACGCCTATGGTGTATGGCCTTTTTTCTCTTTGTTGATTGCTCTTCCCGATGAGTTTGTAGTGCTTCCTATGCCATCACAAGCTCCTTGCCATCTCTTGCATTGTTTCATTGAGCTTTTAAATTTGCATAGATGCTACATACTCCTATTCTAAATTTCCTTGGGACTGATACATTGCTCAAGAATGACTTCTAAAATCTAGTGAAATGTGAATAGCTAACAAACTTGCTTGCATTTTGAATCATGGCTTTCTTGTAGATGGAATATACATCAGTCCTATAGTAAAGTTATCTGCAAGATGCAACCTTCCAGTTGTTGGCATAACTTCACAATGTGCCTTAAAGTACATTCCTATCCAAGAAACTACAACCTTACCTAGAGGACCAATTGTAACATTTGGCTGAAGCTTGTATCCATCATACTTAGACATTTTGCATTTGAATTTTTCAAGATGAGTATTGCCTAATAGGCTCAAGCCTATTTTAAATATTGTCTTGCAAACCATTTTGTTATAAAAACAATACTCAAACTCTCCTCATACTGAGGGTGTCAAAGAAAAATAATGCTATCAGAGTGCCTTCAATTTTTGATAACCATATGTACCAAGACAATTCTTCTAGCAACAATCACACTATAATGCATACTTGACTTGTGCATCACTTACAAGTAACCTAGCGCACTTCATACCATCATTTCTTTGATTCTTTCAAAAATGCATAATTGTTTTACCACCACATCCTTCTTGCATGCCTGAAACATCTTCAAATGATTTGTAATGTTGATAGTATGAGTGATCTACATGCTTTGATGATTGCACCTCTATATCATTCAGGGAACCTTTGATGTCCTCCAAAGTATTGGGATCAAATAGATCAAAGGACATTTGATCTTATTATTTAACAATATTCACATAATTTTTCTTTGTAATTTGGGTTGGCTGCATGCGCTTGATAGGATCTCCATGTCAAAGGATTCAAAAGATAGAGCATTAGATCCATCAATGGAATCAAAAGACAAAGTATCCATTCATACAAGAGAAAATGTACGGTATAGATTCTATCAAGAGAAGTAGAGGAAATGCTTGAGAATAACACTATAGCTCAGTGACAATAGAAAAGTGGAATAACAAGCCCAATGGTCTTTTATGAGAACACTAAGTAAGGGTTAGGTTAGGGTTTGGGTTTGGGTTAGGTCAAGCATAGGGCTCAGTGTAAAGCTATCCTAGGATTAAGAACTTACTAAGTTGGGGAGTTTCTATTTATGAGAAGGGATGCATACCTCATTTCTCTCATTTGCAAGCAAGAGATCAACAAGAGGAGGAGCATTGTAGAAGGAGCAAGACCAACCCACATAGATCTAGCACAATAACATTGTAACAACAATCCAAAATGCCAATGTAAGTGATTTTTCACTAGTGTTAAAAGATTCCAAAAATATTACATTAATTGAAATGATACATTATTGAAACTTTTCAATCAAGAAATTGAGTTGTAATAGGTATAGATAGTTGGATTTTGTAGGCCTTCTATTTAGGTAATGGCTTGATTAAGAATAACGATTGATAAAAGTAGGTCAATTTGATGCAATGCATCAAGTCATAGTGAATATAATAAACATGTTTGACCACTCAAGAAATTTCTTTCCTAAGGCTATTCTGCATCAATGTTTTAAGACTATAGAGAACTTGATGCACTATATAAATGTTCTAAGAAACTTCTAACTTCTTAAAGACAACATCATGGATTATATTGATTTTTTTTTCAATATCCCCTCCAATATGATGCAATGCATCAAGTTTGAGTAGAGATATGTTTTTATATCTAGTCTCACTTGATTTATGCAACATGATTCTTAGAAATTATATTACTAAGTTGGTGTACTGCACAATCTGACACAAATATTGTACCATGGTTTATTCCTACTTGATGCATTACATCAAGTTTCCTTGAAATTTTGTTAAATGTTGTAGCTAAATTGATGCAATGCATCAAGTTGTCTAGATGTTTTTCTAAAATTTCATTTGATTTGATGTAGTGCATCAATTTTATCCACTCTCTATATTAGTTTTGGATCTTAATTACTATAGTGCATCAAGTTTCAAAAAAACTTTATTAAATTGTTTCTAAGGTCATATAATGCATCATTACTTAGAAATTTAGTTAATTTTTTACTAACTTAATGTAGTGCATTAACTTTCCTAGAGTTGTAGCTAATATTTTGGATGAGTTGATGCAACGCATCAAGTTTACTTGATATTTATATCATTTTTTGTCCTACTTGATACATTGCATCAAGTTTCTTAGAGAGTTTGCTAATTTTCTAGGCAAGTTGATGTGGTATATCAAATTTGTCAGAGATTTTGCTAATATTTTAGTCAAGTTAATGCAATGTATCAAGTTTCTTATAAAGTTTACTAATTTGTTTGTCAAGGTGATGCAATGCATCGAGTTTCTCATCAACTTTGCTAAATTTTTACCGAATTGATGTAATGCATCAACTCTCCTTGGTTGAGTTGATGTCACTAACAAGTTCACTTAAATTTTAATATACTTATTTTTTCTCACTTGATACAATGAATCAAGTCTCTTGGAATCTTAATATCTTTTCAGCTAGGTTGATATAATCCATCAAGTTTTGATATAGTATATGAAGCTCACTTTAGTTTTGGATCATTTTAATTTTTCATACTTTAGTTTCCTAGAAAGTTTCTTTTATTTTAATAACTTGATTGTAATACAAAAAATTACAATGAATTAGTCTAATTATGTTCTCTCAATCTTGTTATAATGCATCCACTATGTAGTAGTAGAGCCCGAAATTAGTTCATTAAGTTTTTTTTTCTCTCCTTTTATACTTGTTGCCAGAGCGAGGTCCTAGGGGGTGCCTTGAAGCAAATTTTGTTAAAATTTAACTATGATATTTTGATGTAATTTTTTAAAAATAGACATTTTCTTTTTTCATTTCTTTTCCATTCTACTTTCTTGCTTTTTCATTGTGCTTTTCAAGCATTGTACACAGTGCAGAAACTATTTTATATGGCCCAAATAAAGCACACAGTGCTACATATGACAGGGCCACAAAATTTTTTCCCCCTGTTACTATGGTGTCACCAATAACGACGCTTTTTGGGAAGATGGGGGTAAATTTTGTTATTTACATTTTTGTCTCTTTTAACGTTGGTATAAGGCCTATATCTTATAGTGTAATGTGATGAAAAAAAGGTTACTACCAAACATGGAAAATCTCCATCTCAACAAGAGTTTGCTAACCTTAAAGAGAGTTAATGTATTTAACTCAACCACATGACCAATTCGATACTTAATAAATTATTTATTTTGATTTGAAATTCTTGTCACATCATGAAGCATATCTCCTTTAGATATTGGCCATATGGCACACCTATTTCAACTATCTCTATTATGGGATATATCTCATAAAGAAAGGGGAGATATCAGCTTAACCACAAGGCCAATCTTTGTCCCAAAGAGATGTTGAGAGAGTTAAACCTTCTTGAGGAGAGGATTGATACAAATTGGACCACACGCTTAAGGCCTTTTTTAAAGGCATCTCAAAATTATTGCCAAAAGGAGATTGATGCTAGGAGGTATATTCCACGATGGATTCTATGAGGTTTTTCAGTGGATTCCGTAAAACTAGAGTTATATTCCATGGTGGATTTAATGAGATTTTTTGGTGGATTCCGTAAAACTATATGTATTTGTTGGGGCTCATATACAAGGTGTATTCCTCGTGCAAGAAGCTGATTTGTAGCTAAAAACTATTAGGTATTCACTATTTTTTGTTTATTTTATTTATAAAAAATTGTGAATGCTTTAGTTGATGTGTAGAGCAGGTAGCGGTGGCTTTAGGTAGCACTAGGCGTTAGCGTAAGTCCAACCATAAATTTTATAATTATGACTAGTTATCTTAAGTATAATATATAATATTATGTATTTATATGATATTTTATTATTAAAATTATTACCCTATTTGTAAGTTAAAAGTTTAAACTTTCTCACCACTAAGGGGGGAGAGATCTAATTCTACATCACCTATCCAGATTGAAGATCATGAAGAATTTGAGATTGAGCATGTCTTGAACTCAAGGATCTCCTAAGGTCAATTGGAATACCTTATTCATTGAAAAGGATATGACATCAATGATTACACTTAGAAACTTGCAGAAAATCTCCAAAGAGCACCTTTCAAAGGTAAAGAATTTGATAGACATGCCATGATTAAGTATATGGATTAATTAACACTATATTAGGGAATTTGGAATTCTCATATAGTTTGAGAATTCCCAATATAGTTAATATTTGGCCACATGATCAAATATTGTCCCCTTACTTGAAAGTCGAGTCTACCCTAATTACTATATAGGTTTCTTTCCGAGTCCCACTTTGAAGCATGGATTGTTAGGATTTAGCCACATGGCTAAATCTTTACCCCTTAAAGTGGGACTTGGGATATTTCCAAATTCTCTAATATGGTGTTAATTCTTGCTCATGCCATATGAATCCACACTCCATGCGAATGTGCTCTTAATAGGACATCCTTGAGCTAATCATGCAAACCTATGCTTGCCATGTCATCATAGTACCTTCTAGAATATTGCCATGTCATTGCTTGCATCATCGATGATGTCATCATGGAACATTCTAGAATATCTTTAGCCACCCTCAACACCTATAAAGGGAGGGGCTTAGCATAGAGCTCCTCAGTCTTGCTAATGCTAGTCTTGGGAGCTCAAGGAGTCAAGACCTCCAAGTAAGTAATTTTGAGTTCCAATTCTAGTTCTTGTCTAGTCATGGTATCTAGTCTTGTCTTGTCTTCCATTATACTCATGTTGTCTCATTGCCTTGTAATCTCGTAGTACGAGATCATGTCTAGTATTGTCTTGTATCTTGTTCATCCCCATCAAGAGGGAGATCTTGTAAATTTGTTATCTTGTATTTATACCCACAGTCGTGGGTTGTGGGATCCTTCATATCCTATCAAGTCTTGTTGTCTATACCTCCAGTCTCGGGTTGTGGGATTCTTTGTATCTTGTTATCATTGTACCTTGTGCCTCTACATGGGATTATCTTATAATCAGAATTCTTGTAATAAATATTGCATCAAGTCTAGTCTCTTGAGCATAGTCTAGTTCTCCCATAACAATGTAAACCTATAACTTGTTGGAATCACCATCAGCCACCCACCAGGACCCATGACCCACTACTATCCAAAAAAATAAGAATTGACATGATCCATCACAAGTGAACCTCAATGCATTGAGTGTAACTTTACTCACATGTATTGATATTTTCCTAAAATATCATACACTTCGTAGCACACAAAATGAGTCCACCGAATGTAACATCTCAATTTGAATGGTCAAGGCTATAGCCATCGATTCCAAAAATGAAAAGATGATACCACTTGTATATCTTAGGGTCAAGCTAACTACAAAATGAGAGAACATCATTGAGGCCCTCATTGATGGAGTGCATTATAACATCCTTACCTATGAAGCATGCAATCAAATCAAACAACTCAAACTTGTGCCAGCCAATGCAACAATCAACCCATACGAGGGATCTCCATATCCTCTCTTAGGAGAATGCATAATATTTAATGATCTTGGAAAGTGAAGGCTTACCCATTGTGTTTTGCGCTTCCAAATTAAGAAGATGTAGGGAAGGACATCCTACTTGGATGACCTTTCGATATGCAACCAAATGCAAAGTGGACTATAAAGCACTCCGAATACACTTGATTCTCCCATGTGTCAAGTTAATCAAAGATTTCAACAAAGAAAACCTTGTTGACTCTTGAGGGAAGAGCAAGAGACCTATCTTTGTGACAGGTCCTAGTGAGGACAATGTTATGGACCATCAGGACCATAACAGGAAACGCAAGAAATTAACACTGCAAGAAACTTCCTGACACAATTTACAGCCATTTCGCACATTAATCTTCAAGAATACCATGCAAACATGATCTACATATCGTAAACATCAATGCTGAACCACTGTCCTGAAAACGATCACACAGTTTATCATCATCATATTCACTCCTGATCAAATAACTTGCAACAGACAGCACAAATATTCAGAACACAGATACACAGTGTTAGAACTAGACATAAACGACCAGAATCTGGCGCTGTCCTGAAGAATATCTCATTTCTCATCACGCAAGAATACAAAAGACACAAACTCCTGACTGTCAGGAAGGTGCCTGTATGTCAGGTAAAAACCTGAATGCTTCATATGACATCTTAGGTCACTTTCCATATGCTGGTTCTACATGTATGCTAGTACTAAGGTATAAAAGTACTAATATAGTGCAATTCAAGCCTCAACACCTAGCATAGCCCGGTGGATGACTGGGATAGTCAAGAATCGACCCCATAAGTATGTAGCTATATAACGGAAAGCATACAAAGTAAGAAATAACCCAGAGAATACAATTATGCCCTGCCAAAGGCCTTGCACCCCTTGACAAGCCACACTGAGCAACCATGAGTAGAGCCCCTCTAGGATACTCATAGTCCTCTTGTGCAGTTGCATAATTGATCCTAAGTGTTAGCAGAGGTCATTACATCATGTCATGAGCAAAAATAAGATAAATATCAAAGTCAAGTAGTAAACAAACTAGGAGTGTACAGAATAATATCTGTGCAAGTAGAAATCTAACACTCCGAACATGCAGCAACATAATCTTCAATAGATCTACTATTAGTAACCTTAATCTCTTCATGCACCTCATACAAAACTTGCTACACAGTAGCATCCTTATCTTCCAACTTAAGATCCTTCTGCAGCAAAAGAGATGCTACATAGTGATCACTTTTCCTCTTCTCATCCAAAGCATGCTGCAACTTAGCAGTAAGATCCGCTTTGACAGCTTGCAAATCTGCAACTTGCTGAAGTAATGCATCCTTTTCCTGAATTAATGCATCAAACTTAGCTAGAAAAAAAGAATTTTTAAGCATATTATAAGGTCTAGAAACCAAAGTGTCAATTTTCCCATCACCAGCTGCCAAGTGTTTCTAAGATCACCAATCAAAGCTTGCTGCATCTCAGAAAATTCAGACTTCAATACAACCGAGGCATCCACATCTACTTCCAAATTCTTCAAAATCTGCTCTTCAACATGTTTAAGAGGCTGAAACCTCTCCAAAAAAAATTGATGCTCCACCTGCAATTTAGCATGCATATCAACAAAACTTTGCAACTCATGCATACACTTATCTTGCAACTCTTGAGTCCATTTCTCGAACAAAGCAGTTGACATTTTTCTATTATCCACTAACTGTTGTAAAGCTGCAATTTTGCCAAGAGACTCTGTTTGCAAAGCATCATACTCATCTTTCTTAATCTTCAACTGTTTAACCAAGGCATCGTACTGCTTCTACTGAAAATCTAACTAGAACTTAACCTATTTACATTTAGCTACAGTTTGAGCACTATTTTTGTCAGCCTGCTAAAAAAATGACATCACCTTTTTCATGACAGTCCAAACATCTGACACACTACTGACAGCAATTTCATTCACCCAAGAGCAATGTGAAACAAAGGGAAGACTGGGCTAAACAAAATCCATCTGCTCTTTAACATCCAAAGATGCTATAGATACCAAAAGGTCTTCAGAAAAAGTCTACTGCTGAACCTGAGGCTCCTGCATGCTTCTCAACCAAATCTTTCCGATTCTAGGTTTTTTTTTAGCATGCCCATGACTTGCAAACTTATGAAAATCTTCATTACCCTGATTTTCATGAATTGCTGCATCATCCAAAGAGACAAAATCCTTTGGAACAAAATCCAAGGCAACTTTTCGAGCATAGGTTTCATCATAACCAACCTGCATCAAGTCCTCATATATAACCTTATGTTGCTCATGGCCGGCAAAAACATTATCACTGTCAGCATCCTTTTGATGAGAATTAGACTCTACATGTTGATCATCAACATGCACTGCATTATCCACTGAAGAGAATGGCTTCGAGTCAGACACATTCCCCAAAACAACATCAAGAAATTTGGATTGTGCATACTCATAAAGAGCAACCAAATAGCATCCCATATGCGACTTCTGAAAAACCTTCTTGGGCTTATGGATATTAATCTCAGCCATAAGCCTGTCAAACATCAAACCTGCCTAATTTGGCATACCCACATTCTCAACATAATAAATAACACCATAGGTCTCCCTTGCTATACTGTCAGTTTTGATAAATAGCATGAAATGCTCAATAAACCATCAGAGCTGCAATTTTCGGACAGCATCAACTCTCTTCAAAATGTAAACATGCCAAGGACCAGCAGGCTCCCCAAAGGCCTAATACATCAACTCATCACTACATTTCCACAAAGTTGGATTTTCATTCATGGGTAATGCAAATACCCGTGCAACCACTGCAGCAGTAAATTCCAAATGGCCTGCAATCATGCCCTGACTTTGCCTCGTCATGTCCAATTGGGCGGATGCATTAACATTGGCAGCCCACCGAGACCATGGCAAACATGTAAACGCATATAATCCAATGCACTGCAACCAAGCGCTATGAACTGCATCATCCACGTCAAGGACCAAGGAAGAATCAACAAACGGTATACTCACAGCACTTGGGCTTGACAGCTAAGAAACCGACATCGGTGTTGACGTTTCCTCCTTGTGTCAACCAGGCTGATCATCTTCCGAGCTCAAACTCCTCATCGTCCTCCTCCTCTTGGCAAGCACGCTTTGGAAGAACCAGGTTCTGGGTAGAGCTTCGGCCTGTATGTGTCATGATGGCACGAACAGGGCGCACAACACATGGTGATGGAGAAAGAGGAGAATCACGAAGAATGCCTGCTTCCTTCTCCATTTGAAAAGTGAAGTCCAAGTCTTCTGCAAGTGAACTTTGTTGTGTGCCAAATGTTATGTCAGCATCATGCACAAGTGACCCTTCACACATGTAACCTTCACAATTTGATTCCCTTCCATTAACAGGAAAAATTAAATTAATAGGTGAATAATAAGGTTGCAGTAGTCTTTTAAGTCGAAAACCATTGACCGCAGGCTTTAGGATATTGCCCTGCAAATTTTTGAGCAGAAATGTACCTTGCCCAATATCTTTATGAATAATAAATGGTCGAGCATATCTAAGCTTCAATTTGTTGGGAAATTTTCCCAATCAGGAATTATAAACAACTACCCAATCCCCCTCTTCAAAACTTTTCTTGCAGATGTGTCGATTTACCCAAGCATGTCTCCTTTGCTGCGTGATTCCTGACACATAAGCAGCTAACACTCTGTCTTCCTCCAACTTCAGGATTTGTTCCATCTGATGTTGCATTGACTGTTCCGGATCCAACTTATGTTCAACAGCAACTCTTAAACTGGGAACCACAAATTCCATAGGGACAACAGCTTCCAATCCATACACTAACCTGAAAGGTGTTAATCCAATTGTCACCTTGTATGCAGTCCAGAAATCCCACAAAGCAGAATCCAACTTGACATCCCAATCCTTCATGTTATCTTCAATGATCTTCTTCAAGATACGGAGTAAGATCTTGTTAGAACTCTCAGCTTGCCCATTAGCCTGAGGATGGTATGGAGTTGACCTCTTGTGAAGAATCATATGCCTAACAGTCAGGTCTCGAATAACTTGATTCAAAAAAATTTTACCCCTATCATTGACCAGCTCAATAGGACATCCAAACCTAGTCATAATGTTAGTATACAAAAATTTGGCCACACTAACTGCTTTATTATCCTTGAGGGCTCATGCTTCCACCCACTTTGTGGCATAGTCTGTGCAAACCAAAATGTATTTGTTACCTATGCCTTTAGCTGCTGGTTTGATAGGTTCAACAAAATCAATTTCCCATTTCTGAAATGGTTCAAGTGGTAATACAGGATGATCCGGCATTCTATCCCTGTCAAGAGGTTGACCTTCCTTCAAGCATTGCACACACTCCTTAGCATATTGATGAGCATCCTTCAACACAGTAGGCCACCATAAACCTACTTGAAGTACTTTCTTGCCTGTAATTTCTCCAAAAAAGTGACCTCCTGACAGTTCGGAATGAGCTTCATGAAGAACTGCTGGTTGCTCAAATTCAGGAACACACCTCCTCAACACATTATCAACTCCTCTTTTGTACAAAAGATTCAGAATAACCTGAAAGGATCGACTCTTCAAAGCTAATCTTCTTCTCTGATCTGCTGCAAGGTGTGCAAGCATCACTCCTTCCTGTAAGAAATACAGTAACTGATCATAATAAGAGTTAGGATCTATAGCCTGAACTTCAAAAAGTTCAGCATCATGAAGCTGATCAGGAACTCCTGCTTCCATATCATCATTGCCCAATCTGCTAAGATAATCAGCTACAGCATGCTCTTTCCCAGGAGTATGAATAACCCTGAAATCAAATTCCTGCAATAACAACATCCATCTAGCAAGTCTGCCTGTTAACTAAGGTTTATTGATCAGGAACAATAGTGCCTGATGATCCACATGAAATATAACATGATTCCCAAGCAAGTAATGTCTAAATTTCTGAATTGAGTACACCATACCAAGTGCTTCTCTTTCCATTACTGAATAATTCTTTTAAGCAGTACTTAATCTCTGACTTGCATAGTAAATAGGTCTATACCATCCAGGCACCTTATCTTGCATCAAAATAGCTCCCACAGTAAGATCAGAAGCATCAACAAAAATATGGAAAGGTAAATCCCATGCAGGAGGCTGCAATATAGGAGCTACAACAAGCATTTTCTTGAGAATACCAAAGGCCTTATCATGATCTTCCCTCCAAACAAACTACATCCCCTTTTTGGTTATATTAGTAAGAGGAGCACATATATGAGATAGATACCTCAAGTACCTGCTATGCGACTTCACTTGCCCGACAAATCTCATAACTTCCTGCACATTGGATGGAGCTTTAGCTTTTTGAACAACTCCAATCTTTCTTGGATCTATGCTCATACCCTCCTCAGAGAGAATATGGCCTAACAGCACTCCTCTCTTTGCTGCAAATACTGATTTGAATGGATTTAAGGACATGCCAAATTTTTTGCATCTCTCAAATCACAACCTACGATGTTGAAGATGATCTTTAGTGCTGCCAAAAACACAGAAATCATCAATAAACACCCTCATAAAAGTTGTCAAATACAGCCCAAAGGTCTTATGAGCAGCTCCCTGAAACTTAGGAGGCCCATTCTTCAATCCAAAATTCATGATCGTACTAACATATGCTCCCCATTCAGTAATGAAGGCTCTCTTATCCATATCTTCCGAATGTATCCTTATTTGATTGTAGCTTGAAAAACCATCAAGAAAACTATACATTTCATGACCAGCCACATCATCAAGAAGAGAATTAGTAAAAAGAATAGGAAAAGGATCAATAATAGTAGCTGCATTCAATTTCCTATAATCCACACAAACCCGAATCTTTCTATTCTTTTTAGGTACCACCACTATAGGGGATAACCAAGTGACCTCATTGATTGGTTTGATGAATCCCACCCTCAAAAGCTTGTCAATTTCTTCCTTTACTTGCTTGGCATAATTGGGATTCATCCTATACCTTTTTTGAACAATTGGCTTGGCATCTTTTTTAAGATTTATTCTATTTTGACAAACAGCTGGATCAAAACCCTTCATATCTATGTGATCCCAAGCAAAGATTTCCTGAAACTTGATGACACTCAAAGAAGCATAAAAACAAGGCACAAAAATGTCCATGCATATATCATAATTTTATCTTTTGTAAAAAAGATAACAAGTATATTGTTACAAAATCACTAAAATACACACTTACATGAGGGGACCACATCCACATCCACATCCATAATAAATAAATGGTATACACAAAAGTGTTACGTGCATGCATTGGTGAAGGGTAGGAATACTCAAAATTAAAGGCCAAAGGTCTTATAATATCAAATGTATCAAAGTTTCAAAGAAATAATAAAAATACGAAGGGGTGTGCTTTTTGGGGAAGAGGTGGGGTGGAGTGCACGAGTGGTTATGTGCCTCTTTCCCTTTCCTCTCTTGTCCGATGGCACATTCTCCTTTTTGGTGGTGCAAAAAGTTGTTCTCTCTTCTCTCTCCTCTATCTTTTGTGCAGAAATTCTTCTTTTTCCCTTTTGTTCTTGTATAATGGTTGAAGATATGGATGAAGATGATGAAGATAAAGAATCAGTTCATTATTAAGTGGAAGATTTATGGTTTCTTTTCAGTTTTGAGATTAATGGCTCAGCCATGTGCATAGATTTTGCATGCTTCTACCTTGGTTTCATGTTCATTTCTTGCCGTGGGAGGGTTGCTGTCATTTTGGTGCGCAGCCGGGGAAGAAGCTGATCTCAACAACTATTTGATCGGGATTATACATTAACAAGCAATGTTAATGCAGCCTTGGAATGAGAAGCCGGTGGAGAAGAAATCCTCTTGCCATGATTGACTATTTCTCAGATTTGATGGAAGAAGAAAAAAATGATTCAAGTTTTTTGGAGGGGGAGCAGGAGGAGAGGCTTTTGCCAGACAGAGAAGACATGGGGACAGCTTGCTACGGAGAGTACCCCTACCTGTGCAAGTCTGTACAAGCTGGACAAATGCACAGGTTGCTGACACTGCCAAGGACATACCACACATTAAGAGGTCTCCATCTCAAACGTTTTCTGGATCGTGTACATCGGCATCGCAGTCTTATCACGAAATGGAAAAGAACAAGGATCTGAAAAATGAAGTTGCTAAAGCAAACCTTACTTGCATAGAAGACATCCCACCGCGAAGATTCTCTCAGAAGATAAGAATGGCTATGGCTTCTATGGGGAAGGATGATTGGATGAAACAGTTGAGTCATTGGAAGGGAAAAATCAAGGATACTATTAAGCACTATTGGCTAGGGATCAAGCTTCTTTGGACAGATATTAAGATTTCATCACGTCTGGTGTTTAAACTGATGAGGGGATATAGTCTTAGTTGAAGGGAAAGGAAATAGCTTACAAGGACTATTGCAGACATATTTCATCTTGTCCCTTTTGCTGTCATTTGCATTAATACGAAGCGGAGAAGCTTCCCTGTAAGCGTTCGTACAATCTGCAGATTGAGAGAGACAAGAAAGAAACAAGCCTGCTTGACTGGGAATCTATTGCGTTGATAGGAAGGCATCCAATTGGCCATTATCTGTCATAGACAACATTTACAGGAAGGGTTACTTCACTGGTCATTCATCTGTTTGCAAGCAGCATTGAGAGGAAGACCTAGGTATTCACAGGAGGCATTAGTCCAACTAGTCCTACAATCCACAGAGAGAGAATGTCCTCGAGCAGTGGTGGGAAGTACAGAATAGGCTGTGTGACATTCGACCCCTCCACGGAGATCTACATCTTGTGCAACACGTAGAACACAAAAGTATCCCGACGGCAGCGCCTTTGGCAAAGGTTTGAGCACACTGCTGACAACGTTAAAGTGCGAGTCGGCCTCCTCTGCACACTGGCACTGCAACAGCAGCACCTATAGTGGCAGCGACAAGGTGCTCGGGGCATACCAATGCAGGGGGGACGTGTCACCAGGCATCTGCTCGTAGTGCATTGGGGATGCCGCCCAAGCAGCCCTTAACACTTGCCCTCAAAGTCGCAAGTTTCGTCTGCCATCGCAACTTCATGGGTCCTAATCCATCCCGCAGTAATGTATGACCTCCTTTTGAACCAAAGACACAGAGAGCAAGCGAGGGAGAGAGAGACAATGCCCTTGACCCTAGCAGGAAACACCCTCGTTGTTACTAGTGGAGGCAGAGAGAGATTGTTTATCGGCACAAGAGAGAGAGAGAGTTTGGTCCTTACAGCAGCAGGGATTGATCCATCAAGCTTGAAGCTCCCTTAAAGACATTTAGTTACCGTAATGAGGAAGATGAAGAGGAGAATGTCAAGAAGGATGGATTTTTTAAAGGATAAGAAGAGACGACGTAGACAGGGGTGCTGCCACAACCCCAATGGCATATCTACAAGGCGGTCCTCGTTGACATCCCTCCCTCTTCATCCTTCATCAACAACGGCCTTCTTCTCCTCTTAACTTCGTCTCCTCCCTGGTCTTCCTCTCCCCTTTTGTCATCCACCCTTACCTTACCTTTCAACGTTGCCTCCCTTCCTCTTCCAATCTCATTTTTCATTATCCCTTTACATCCCCTCAATTTCTCTCGTTCTCCACAAAGTAATGGACACACTTAAACCCTTAAAATAGTCTAGGTTAAACTTAGTAATTATATTATGAAATTAAAAAGCATGTCCCTTGCTCTCCTATGTACACCTACCTAACTCCTTACCTCCTCCTTAATTGGACATACTCAGTCCTCCAAGCACCCCAACACACACAAAAATAAAACATAGGTGAGCCTTTAAAGAAAGACACATAATACTAAAAATTTGTCCATTAAAAATACATCATTTTCATCACTACATATTCCCGTGCTCTTGCTTATCTTATTGATGGCTTCCCTTAGCCTTTAAAAGATGAGACAAAGATCTAATTTGAGATTACCTAAGAAGACTCATTTATCAACAATAGTCTCTTCCTTCCTTCACCCTTTGAGCTACATAAATAGGGAGTCATCCTTATTTCCCCTATTGGGATGGAAAAGTTATGCTTGTGATTCCTTGTTGAAGACAAAACCCTATCCTTTGAAGACTAGTAAATATTTTCAGTGTGGGAGTATTTGAGGCAGGAGTTCCCTTACTCTGGTGGTCGTGGATTTGGAGTCCTATACCCTACCATGGCTAGGCCTCATCCTTATGATCGAAGTTGTTTTACTAACAATTTTGGAAATGTTTTGTGTTAGACAGTGGTTTTTCTTTGACAAGGTTCGCGGGGACGCTTCACATTTCAGTGTGGGAGGAATATGATGACACTCAAAGAAGCATAAAAACAAGGCACAAAAATGTCCATGCATATATCATAATTTTATCTTTTGTAAAAAAGATAACAAGTATATTGTTACAAAATCACTAAAATACACACTTACATGAGGGGACCACATCCACATCCACATCCATAATAAATAAATGGTATACACAAAAGTGTTACGTGCATGCATTGGTGAAGGGTAGGAATACTCAAAATTAAAGGCCAAAGGTCTTATAATATCAAATGTATCAAAGTTTCAAAGAAATAATAAAAATACGAAGGGGTGTGCTTTTTGGGGAAGAGGTGGGGTGGAGTGCACGAGTGGTTATGTGCCTCTTTCCCTTTCCTCTCTTGTCCGATGGCACATTCTCCTTTTTGGTGGTGCAAAAAGTTGTTCTCTCTTCTCTCTCCTCTATCTTTTGTGCAGAAATTCTTCTTTTTCCCTTTTGTTCTTGTATAATGGTTGAAGATATGGATGAAGATGATGAAGATAAAGAATCAGTTCATTATTAAGTGGAAGATTTATGGTTTCTTTTCAGTTTTGAGATTAATGGCTCAGCCATGTGCATAGATTTTGCATGCTTCTACCTTGGTTTCATGTTCATTTCTTGCCGTGGGAGGGTTGCTGTCAAAACTCTTTGCACAACTGTACAAGGTTTTGCTTGAACTCTTGTTCTAGAAAGATACTAACCTTAATGAGTTTAACCTTCCCTTCAAGATCCAAATTGACTTCCTACACCTCATCTTCTACCACCCTTGCAGATGTTCCCAAGGTGTGCTCATATCTCAACTTAGCCTGAATGATTGCTTTTTGTCCCTCTTCATCAAGTACTTCAGGATTGTCCCTACATTTATCCACATCCTTAGGCTGATTTTCTAAGTTCTCCTGAACATCAAGCTATTCTTGACTTTCAGGAAATGCTTCAGGTTGCTGTCCTAACTGGTTTCCTCCTGCATGTTGAACCACTGAATGATTTTCTAAGTTCTCCTGAACATCAAGCTATTCTTGACTTTCAGGAAATGCTTCAGGTTGCTGTCCTAACTGGTTTCCTCCTGCATGTTGAACCACTGAATGGTCCCGAACTTCATAGCTCATAGATATTGAAGAATCTTGATACTTTTGAATAATATTATCCACATCAATTTCAAACACTGGAACTACAGAAGGATTTGCTTGAAGAAACATTTCCTCCTCATCATCTTCCACTTCATCAGCCAAATTAATAGTCTGAGCTACCACAGGTTGAGAAGAATTCTTCAAGATTACCTTATTAATGGTTGATAATCTGATCTCTTTCAATCCCTGTGGTATACAGACATAATCATTCCCCCAATCTTGCTTCAATTTAGTCAACTTAAACCACGATCTTCCCAACAGCATCTTCTAAGAATCTCCAATCTCTAACATTCTTAATACCACAAAGCTTACCTTGAACTTTAGACCAGCAACTTGAATTTCTTGCTTCTTGAGAATTCCCAGAGGTTGTAACCTCCTCTGGTCTACCATCCTGACCTAAAATGGGGCTGGTAGCAACTCTTCTTGCTTAGTTGCTAAAAATGTATGTTCAGGAAGGATATTAACTCCAACACCCCCATCCAACAGGACATCATCAAACTTCTTCCCTTGATATTCAACTTGAATAGTAGGCACTTGATAATCTACCACCTCCTTTTGAGTTGGTATAACTGCTTGACAATCAAGAAGTACCTGATCCTGAACTGATGTACTTTCAATAACCTCCTACTGCTTTTCCTTGATCTTCAGGAGTAACTTCTCCTTGAACCCTGGGATCAAATCCAAGATCTGCTCCAATGTTAATTGCAAGGAACACTTTGCTAGAGCTTGAAATAGCTTTGCTGAACCTCCCTCCTAAAATTTTCCTAATTTTGTATCTTCAGGAGACTGATCCTGATCATCAGGAAACAGTGTTCATGACTCTGCCTGATCCTGAGGCTCTTCAAATCTGTCTTTCTCTGCAATTTTCTGCAGTCTTTTGACATGCTTTGTCACCTTTCTCCTGGCTTCCTCTCATTCCTACCAATCAAGCTTTCGGCCTGCTTGGCTTCTAGTAACTGACCCCCTCTCCTGACCTTCTTGAACCTCTTCTTGCTGTATTTCCCTACCACTAACAGCTCCTGTATCAGCAGGGACTTGCCATTCCTCATCGTGATCAGGTAACTCTATTAGAACTACTGCAACTGGGGCAGGTGGATGCTGTAGATGAGACGCTCCTGCAGGTCTCCCGATCATTGCGGTTCCTTGCTACTGGCATTTCTCTCTCAGTCCTATGCCTTGCCCAAAGTTCATAGTTTGGTCCCACAAAGTGTCCTTGACCTCCACAATAATGGCATGCTCCCATTTGAGTAGTTAGATGTTGTGTTCTTAAATTTCCCCAAGGCTGTCTTGCCTGTATTCTTCCAAATCCCCTAAAAGGTCTTTGAGGCATTGTGTCAGTCATAACCTGATTTACTGCAACTGACTACAAAGCCCTCAGCCTAGGCTACTCCATTGGCATCTGCTGTGGCATCCTAACATTAGGATTGTACCAGCATGTCCTTGTTTCATGGCCATTTCTTTGGCATATCTCACAATACTTTTCTTTCCTCTTAGTGTTTGAAAGACCTAAATCCTTCAGCTTCTGCTTGATCTTTCTATCTAGTTTAGTCTCCTCTACTTTTCTTTCATTCCTGTCTTTGGTTTTCTTCCTTTTGGACTTAATTGATCCTGACTTTTTCTTCCTTTTCTTGTGTTTCTTCCTACTAGAAGTCTCACTATCAAAATCATTGGCATCATTTTGTGAATCTGAACTATTTTCACTGTCATCATCACTAGTATCACTTTCAGATTCTGAATCTCAATCTGTGTTAGACTTTAATCCTGAAGAACCATCCTCTTTATGTCTTTTTGAACGAGAAGTACCCAGCCTTCTCTCCACTCTTATAGCAGCCCTAATCATGGTATCCAGTGTACCATTCTGTCCAAATTCTACATTAGCAATTGGATTCCTGGTCTTGCTTTGCAAACCCTAAATGAAATAAGTAATTTGCATTTCCAGTGATGGTACATCAACATTATTCAACCTATTCAATAGGTTCCTGAACTTTTGAGCATAACCTTCCACCAACATCCTCTTTTTCTTAATTCTCTTTATCTTCCTCAAAATATCTCCTGGTGTTTTATCTTTTCGGAACCTACCAAAAAATGCATTCTTCAATTCATCATAGGTGTTAAATGCTGCCATGCCATAACTGGAAAACCAGTCCATGGCTTTTCCCTGCAAAGTGGCTGTGAACTGTTGCTCTTTAACTTGATCTCCATACAATTGATTAAATCCACTTGCTGTCCACCTTGTTTTAAACTGAGCTACATGACAATCTGGATCTTCCTTCTTCCTGCCTAAAAATTTAGATGCCCTCACCTTTGGGTTGAACAATTGATTTTGATTCATATTGTGTTTCTTGTTAGGTTTCCTTTGAGGTGGTAAAGGATTAAAATTCAAAGATTTATTAACTAAAACCCTTGCATTCCTTAACAGGAATGTTCTCCCTAGAACTGCATGCTGCAGTCTTTCAAGTGCTTGTTTTGGGGGAGTACCCTGATAGTCAGGAGGTAATATTGGTTCTTCATTATCTGATACATCTAGTATGCTGGAAGGGGTTGGAGGTGTAGGGATGGACTCTATATAGGTGCCAGAAGAATGATATACTATTGAAGTTCCCTCAGCAGAACCCACCCCCAAAAGATTATGTCCAACATCTGTGAACTCCTCTTCATCCAGCCTGCCTAATTGCACCACTTCATCTATATCACTAGACCTTACAGCTTGCTGTTGCTGTCTTGACAATGCCTCCCTCAATGCTCGAGATTTGCTCCTCGTAAAAATAAGATTGGAGGAAAGAGGATAATTCTCTGACATAAAGACTCCCCATGCAAGGCACCTTGTACATCTTCAATGCCATTAGCATCCTAAATTCCTACAGCCAAATTGTGTAAGTATTTCTTCCAAGCCGTATACCTAAATCATGAGAAATATTCTCATGAAACTCGGCAGGATCGCCAAAGTGTTATGGACCATCAGGACCATAACAGGAAATGCAGGAAATTAGCACTGCAGGGAACTTCCTGACAATTTACAGCCATTTCACACATTTAATCTTCAGGAATATCATGCAAACATGATCTACATATCATAAACATCAATGCTGAACCACTGTCCTAAAAATGATCACACAGTTTATCATCATCATATTCACTCATGATCAAATAACTTGCAATAGGCAGTGCAAATATTTAGGACACAGATACACAATGTTAGAACCAGACATGAACGACCAGAATATGGCGTTGTCCTGAAGAATATCTCATTTCTCATCACACAGGAATACAAAAGACACGACCCCTGACTGTCAGGAAGGCACTTGCATGTCAGGTAAAAACCTGAATGCTTCATATGACATCTTAGGTCACTTTTCATATGCTGGTTCTACATGTATGCTAGTATAAGGTACAAAAGTACTAATATAGTGCAATTCGAGCCTCAACAGACAACAAGAAAGTTCTTAAAGAATTGTTCAAATCACAAGAAAATGTGAGAATCGCTCATAAGAATCCTCCTAGTCTAAAGTTGCTAAAATCCACAAAACAACCTCTAAGACTACCAAGAAAAGACCCCTACACTATAGGAAACAAAGGTCTTGAAAACATTATCATCAACATCAATGAAGAGTCAACATAATGTGTGATGGGTCTCCAAAGTGTTATACATAAAAATTAAGGTTTTGTCATGCCTACCATCGTGTTGTTGTTGCCCTCTGCCCCCGTTCAAACTCTGCGGCGCCAGTCCTCCCATCCGCCCGCCTGCACTAGTTCCCCTCCCCTCACCTTGTGTCTCTCATCCTTCCACCCTATTCGACAACCCTCCTCCCCTATTCGACAGTCTCTCTCCCTCCCATTCTTCCACCTCCCGTTTGCCATTCCTCCCATCCCCTCTCGCCAACCCTTACCCCCTCCTTGCGGCCGCTTGCTCATCCACCACCTAGCCTGCGCCTCCCCCTCGCCCGCTCCATCTGACGCGCCACCCCCGATTGCTTGCCCCCACGCTGACAGCTCACTCCTACCTCATCTGGCCACTACCAGCGTACCCCCCGGCCATGTCTAGCCACTGCCAACATGCCCCTCTACTCCGCCCATTGTCCTAGGACACACCTTCCCCATCCGCTACCAATGTAACCCGATATCCATGGTATCCAACACCTCTTCCACCACCAGAACACCAACTTCCCCCCTTCCCCCCACCATTATCTCACCCTTCCACCCTCCAATTTCTTCCTCCATTCGCAAAAACTTTCCCCCTCATGCAGCACCGCAATGTGTCTAGTAGCTTTTCAGAAGGGACACGCAATGGAAACCTCTGGGTGGTCAGATGCCGACACACTCAGCAAGTGCTCCCTAGTCAAACACCTTTGCATCAACCTCCCTCAAGAGCAACTCCTAGTCATTTGGGCTAGAGAGATGGAGCTAAAGGAAACAATGATTTATGGTTAGGCAGTAGGACATTCCCTAGCCAAGGCCGAGCTTTGGGATTGGCTTCACTCCACGCTGCGCATTGGCACAACGTAGATCGTGGAGGCAATTCTAATGGGCCAAGGGATCTTCATGGTTTGACTTAGCTTAGCAAACACAACTCGAGAGTTACTTGCCAGCTTACCTTATGCATCCATGAAGGGGGTCATTTACATGGTCCCTTGGTACAGCGGCTTCATTGTGGAGGCATTTGCACTCCACAATAGGTTTCTTTGGCACCTGGTCACCCTTCTCTTTCTCAACCTGGAGATAAAGTATTACCAATTGATGGAAAACTTTGGATGGCTCTTCGGCACGGTCCCTCCCGCGTCCTTTGCTGACACAGTGACTACCCCCAAGGTACGGGTGGTAGTGAAAGAGGTTAAGAATATCCCACAATTCCTAGAGATTGAGGTAGGCAGACACTCATTTAGGCAGCAGGTCATTGTGACTGGGCAACCACGGTAGTGCCTACACTGCCATGACTTTGGACACTAGGGAGGAGAGTGTACACGCTTTGGTGCTAGGGTGGCTCCGTCGAGAGGCCCACAGGTGGATGCGGATGGTTTCACAGGAGTACGAAGATGACAAAGAGGGAGATGACAGGGGGGAGTGACATAAGGAGCAAGTAGGCAAGCGATGCCCCCTCGACAGAGTACTCCATAGCCCCCTTGCCTATCCCACCAGGCAAGACTATGGCCCCCCACATCCACTACCCGCACTAGAGACTATCTTGTGTGAGTTACCATAGCCCCCACACCCACCCCCCTCTACATCCCATGCCCCCCCACTGACCTTGGCCCACAGCCCCCCTTTCCAGGGCCACCAGTCCCCCCATACACTCGCCATGCATCCATGTCCATCCCACCATCCCTCGATCCTCTTCCCCCCACCACCTCCCCTACCGAGCACCCCCCCGATCCACACCCAATTCAAGTGGTCCCCCCCAGTCCCACCCCCCATCCTCCCATAGGAAGTGATGAGCGCCACACACCTACTTCCTCCTCGCACAAGCAGTCCTCCCCCTTCCATACAACCACTAGCTCCTCCACCCCTACCGCCCGTCACACCTTCCCAAGACAGGCATAGCTATTGCGACAAGAGTTCTTCTGTAGTGGCCCATGATCCTACCTGAGAGTTGCGGAGCGCAGAGAGTTCCCACTACGACTAGAGGTGGGGATCTTCGTGGTTCATAAGTCAAGGAGGGGCAAGGTCTATCTACTAGCACCATTGGATGGACCAAACTATGCCTTTTTTCTTTAGTCCTCTCACTTAGGTGGCAGATCACATCTCCTAGTGGATGGGGGACGAAGGATTAGCATTTTTTGCACAGCAGTGGCCTGGGTGCATGATGGACATTAGCTGGTGGGCTGGTGCAGAGGTTCCACACTTGAGCATTGTCTTTCTAGCCCCTCCATAGTGGAGAGCTCCAAGATATGTGATCAATTGTCCCTTGGTATACGTAGCTTGTTTCTACCAGTGTACGGAGTCATGACTCTCAGCATGGCTGATAGATGCATTGATAGTAGCACATGGAGCATCTATCATCCCTATGCTTCCTCCTTGGGAGACTAGAGTTTGCCGTTTGGACTGGCAGCAAAGCGTACTTGCACACCTCACAGTTTCTCCTCCTCATCAGCAATCTCTACACCGAACAAATGCATGCTCGGTTAGTCACAGGTTTCCCCATGAGTTTATACCTAGCATCATGGAATGTGAGTAGCCTCCACTATAGTGGGACACATGGTTCCAAGAAGTTGATTGTTTGGCAGGAACTATAGCTTTCCCTAGCCGAACAGATTGACATCTTGCTTCTACGAGAGCACAAGCTCACCCCCACCTAGGCCCAATAGGTAGGAAAGGTGATGCCGCGCAGCTTGCACACTTATTGGGAGTACGCCATAGGTACCCAGGAAAGGAGTGGAGGCATATGCACCTTTATTGGCCTAAGTCTCACTGCCTTTGTACAGGACCATGGGACGATAGTGGTAGGGAGGGTTCTATGGGTCAGATTGGATATTGGGGACTCGTGCCTTGGAATCCTCAATGTCTATGCCCCTATGGAGGCTAGGATACAGAGTAGGTTCTGGGTGGAGATTGCGGATGGATCCCAGAGGTAGACTCTTGGATCGTTAGAGGTGACTTCAACAATCTGAAGGCTTTGGAGGACCCGCAGCGCAGAGGTAGTAACTACCAGGGCATGGTTGGGGAGGAGCAGGAGGCATGGGAGATCTTTTTTATGGCAATTGGAGCACAGGATGCCTGGAGCGACCCTGCCTTCCATAGGAGGGAGAGGTTTTTGGACTTCTCTTGGGGATACAAATGGCTAGGTGGAGTTCTATTGGAGCAGTTGGACACGTTTTTGGTGGGAGAGTGGGGAGGCATGGAGGCCAGATTGAGTAGTTGGGAGGCAACACGTTGTCTGATCACTGCCCGATTCTCCTAACACCATGTTATCCGATCACTACTCAATTCTCCTGACACTTGACCCCCCAATATACGCCCTAAACACACGATCCTGTCAAATCCCTGACTTGATCTATAGGAGGGAGGAGGTGACGAGACAGATAGAGCTGATTTGGACCAAAGAGTGGGGTAGAAGGGACCGGATATAGTAGAGGAGCTTGTAGAGGTCATAGCAGAGTTAAGCAAAATCTACCAAGAGGTAGCCATACAGGCTAGGCAACAGAGCTGGGAGGAGGAGAGAGCACTCCGGTAGGACATTGCGGCCACGCAGGGATTATTGTAGGAGGCACTAGGGGACTCCACCCTCCATTCATAGGAGGTGCGCGCATGAGCAGTCATTGCTAGCCTAGAGGACAGGCACTCGGAGTTCTCTTTTCGAACCTAAGTAGTCTTCTGGGCGTGGAAGGGGGTCACAATGTGCAGAGAGTTCTTTAGGTACACCAGCCTCGCACCACAGGAGAGAAGATATGCAGCCTCGGGGATTAGTATGGGAGGACCCGTTCTAGCCTAGACGAGGTGATGGAGATTGCCACTGACTATTGCATGCACCTTTTCTAGTAGGAGACAACTTCAGCTAGAGGACAGAGATGTAGACAGTAGGTATGGGATCATATCTCATCCCTCCTCACAAAGGAGATGGGATGCTCCTCTCATTCCTTCATAGAGAAGGAACTAGGGGAGGCTTTCCATACACAGGATGGGCAGAAATGCCTAGAGACGATGGCCTCTCTAAGGCCTTCTTCACTGCCTAGTGGGAAGTGTTGAAGGACCCCCTAATAATGGCCTTCCGTGAGATTTTAACCTTAGGACAGATGCTAGGAGTCTCTTGGCAAGCCTTATCAATCTTATCCCCAAAGGGGGAGATTAGTTGGAGCTTTCCTAGTGGAGAGTGATCACCTTAATGTCAGTGGCCTATAAGGCACTCAGAAACATGATTGGTAGGTGACTACGCCCCGTGCTTCTAGATATCATCCATGACACTCAGATAGGCTTTGTCTAGGATAGGAGGATCCTAGATAATGTATTTACTTACCTTCTTTGAGGTGATCGAGTGGGCTTAGTATAGTGGCAAGAGACTGGCCGTACTACTCTTGGATTTCGAGAAAGCTTATGATAGCATGAACTAGGATTTCCTAGAGGGCACCATGGTGAGGTTGGGATTCCCCCAGGCTTGGATTAGTGGGGTCTCCGCCCTGTACAAATTGGCCACCAACAGGGTTCTCATAGGTGGAAGGCAAGGGGAGGAGTTTTGAGTGGAGAGATCAGTTCGACAAGGTTATCCCCTAGCCCCATACCTATTCCTACTCTTTGCAGAGCTCACTTCCTTAGGTCACATGTGAGCAGATTACGCGGCCTCCGACTTCTAGTAAAAGAGGAGATTGAGTTGTTAGACCCAGAGTACACATATGATACAACCCTCTATATAGAGGACGATGAGTTGATGTTGGAGAGAGTGAGGCTGGCCCTTGACGTATTTTGTTCTGCAAAGCGGGAGTGAAGATCAACTAGCATAAGTTAGTTGGTTTCCTCACAGACCTAGAATCTAGCATGAAGTGGGGCATCCACCTCGGATTTATTGAGAAGAGGGGAGACCGTCCAGTACCTTGACATCACTCCTACCTAGGAGTTTCTTCTTGTCCTTGATTCTATTCGGAGGAAACCGACGTATTGGAGCACGGTCTGCCTCTCACTAGTTGGAGGAGCCCTGGTGGTTAACCAGGTCCTACTAGCAGTGGCTTGGTACATCACCTCATGTTGGTGCTTCTCCTCATAGTGCATAGTGTAGCTTTGCCGCCTATGCGGAGTTTCCTTTGGTCAGGGCCTAATGGTTCTAGGGACTCCAAGGTCATGGCATGGGCGACCATCATACGACATAGGTTAGAGGGAGGGCTTGGGATCATAGACCCAGAGTATTAGAGTATGGCACTCTTGGGCAAGCTAGTTGTCTGCAGTCTCACTCCAGGCAGGCACACCTAGAAGGTCTTATTGTAGGAGGGCCTCCAGGATTGTAGATTGAGGCTTGGCGGTGAGTGGAGGCCGTCCCTGAGATGGATCTTCATGTCAGCCTAGATCACCCCCCCCTAGATCACCTTTCCTTCACAGCTTACTCCGCGTGTGGCAGGGCCTTCATAAGGCCCTTATCCAAAATCCCCCAAGCTACTAAGAGAAGATAGATCGTTAGCCAATGATCTGGAAACCCGAGGTCAAAGATCGAGAAGGGGCACAAATAGGTGAGGGCCCCCACATCCACTGGGATGAGTGGGAGGCCCGCCTGGATCATACCATTAGGAAATGGTGGGAGGTGTATAGGATGGCGGACAAGGAGGTGTTGCAGCAAGTATCCAGCTTTCAGAGAGAAGTGGAGTTGAGGAGAAGGGAGATAGACACAACAATACCTCCGCAATGGCGTGCTCCCCTGATACAAGAGCTGATAGATCCCGAGAAGGTAAGGGCGGCTAGGTTTTCACCAGCAAGTATCCTCCTTCAAGTGGGAGGTAGAGTGGGTGCTACCCCATAGGGGACTTTCTTCGCCATTTAGGAGGGGGGATGTCTGGCCCTTAACAAAGGGTAGTAGGATAAGGGGATTGCCGCCCTTTCGTGGAGGACGATTCGAGTGGTGGGCCTTCAGGGGAAGACACGGCAACTGGACCCCTGCATTTTTTTGGAAGGAGCTCAAGGAGTGGCACCTTTGGACCTGGGAGGGCATACCACTTGATGAGCTGGAGTGGGATCGAGGAGAGTGGCTATGGCCTGCCTCTACGATCTCTAAAAAGCCACCCAGATTCCTAGAGTACACTGCCAGGATTGGCAGACATGTACTGATGCAAGAGGATATGGACTGGGTGTCGTCATGTAGTAGGCACTAGGTGGAGCACAACATCACGGAGCCCTTTCGATGGACCATCTGGCACCACCTATGGGATAGCTGGAGGCCGAGGAGGGTGTTGTATTTCTTATGGTTGGTGGCACATGGAGGCTTAGAGGTGGGAAGTTAGCTTGCCCATACATAGAAGGAGGGAGGTTGTAAGCGCTGCAAATAGCAGCCTCTAGAAACCCAAAAGCACTGCCTTTCGTCATGTGAGGTGCAGCTCGTGTGGAGAGGAGCATACCGCATCCTTTGCCATATAGCACCATGCCTTGGATGTATCTCATGGGGAGCTTTCTGTTGGCAAGCACTAAGCCAGGGCCATCACCTTCTGTATGAGGCCGGGATGTAGGACACGATATTCATTATCGAGGTAGGGTTGTGGGTAGTGGTCAGTTTGGAGGCTCTACCCATGTGCCAGGTTGTTCTAGAGCCCACAATAGACCGATCGGAGGTATGGGAGATCATAGGGAGTCTTACTAGATGGCATATCTGGAAGGCACGATGTCAGGTTGCTTTCGGCGGAGAGAGACTTTCAGCACATGCAACCTTATCAGAGCTTTGGACCTCCATCATCCACTCCCTCTACGGTCAATGGGATCAGGTGCAGGGTGAGTCTAGGGCTCGTCAAGAGCTTCGAGGTCACTTCATGCGCACTTGGGGTGGCTAGGGTACGTTCTTTGTGATGTAGGCAAGCAGTCCCAGTTGGTGATATACCCCCCCCCCCCCCCCCCCATGGTTTCTTGTCCCCATCCCCCCCAGACTGCCTTGAGAGGCTTGTATACATGATGTATTGGTGACTTTTCATCAGCTCCCACTAGTCTGTTGAGCATGAGCACTATGTTGTAATCAGTTTTTTTAATAATATAGCCACATTTTACTTGCAAAAAAAAAAAGAGTGTTATACATGCTCAAGGGTATTACGCATGAACTCGATGAATTTTATTGCCTAAATGATCCACACCACCATCTCTATTGATCATAGCCCAAGGCTCACCTAAAGTAAAGAAAGTAAAAAAAAATGTGAAATGTAGATCAAATTCTAGGACCATAACCAATAAGGAGACTTAATCCAATCAAGTTAGAGACCAAAAGGCCAAATTTTCTCAATCAACAAAAGACTTTTGAGTTTGTGTTGACTAATGTGCAACAACATAAGGGAGTTTTTGGTATAGATGAATCTCTTCCAAAGACACCTCATAATCATACCAAATCAATACAATGTGAAAATAGTGGAGCCATGTATGTATCCATGATGTATGTTTTTGTTGAGCTCTAAGCTTGTATATACATTCATAATGTGTATGGGTGCCTAGATATTGACCTATATTTATGTAGTATTGACATGAATTCATTCCTTGATGGCCATGAGTTGTTGGTTCCATACTAAAGACTTGTAATACAAAGGCCATGCCCTATGCCCCTATGCTTGGATTAAAATGATGGGTTGTTAATACTAATGTAGTAGGAATACTTGGCAACATGGATAAAGCTCAATAATACAATCAATCTCTCTTGAAGTTGAGCAAAGCCTGGTGGATAGCCTCAATGATATCCTTTATGAGATTAAGATTAGACTTAGAACATGCAAAGAATCTTAATCCTGAGATCAATAAAATGTTGAAAAAGAGCACAATTTCATAAATGTTGTGCTTTAGTATCATTCAATACATGTAAAAGTGTATTCTATTCTAAGGAGACTTGACACGAATCAAGTTAAAGTACACCTAGGTCTAAGCACACGGCTTGACAAGATTCCAATTATAGTGTTAGATTAACTTTTATGATGTCAAACTGAAAGATGATAACAAAATGATATCAAAGTATACCCTAACATATTTTAAGCAAAGGAATTCGAAGTAAGTTATTGCATCAAACTTCTTTGTCATCAAAGTAATAGTCACATTATACCCAATTTAATGAGTTTATTAAAAAACTTAATAGATTCATGATCCCAAACTCTTATTACATATATTGGTATACAAGGTGGAGAGCACAACCTTTCTTTTTATATATCAAAGGGCATCTTATAGAGTTGAAAATGTAAGAGAGGGGGATTTAATAACGGGGAAATACTAGCTACACTGGCTGGTATATAAGGTGAGAGAGACTTAATTTTTCATTATCAAATAAATATACAAGTCTTCTTTCTCCTTCACCTTTCTCTCCACGCTTCCATGTCTTCCTTCCCTATCTTCTAGTCTTTCTCTTTCTATTTTTAGTATTTCTCTCTCCTGGTAATTGTCTTTCTCTCTCTTCTGCTCTTGTTCTTCTTCTTATCTATAGTCTTCTCTCTCCTCTTTCTCTCTCCCAGTTCCTCTCTTTGATAATTGGCATCAGAGCCTAGGTTCTTGGTCCTAGTTAGTCCCTCATTTTACCCAATTACAACAATCTAGTCACATGGAATTTTGAGTCACAGGTACACAAGTACAGGGAGCAGTAGGGGAGTTCCCAAAGATTTCTAGACCACAAGGACTGTAGGCAGGAGCATTAATGGTAGCTTGGACCAAGTTTGGAGGGAGGAAGACAGACTTTGGCAGCTCGTGGGTCATTTTTGGCCCATTTTGAAGGTAAACTCTTAGTAACTGTGGTCACAGGAGTTAGAAGAAAGTCTAGCTGGGGTTACTTTTCAGGGAGGGTCTTCTCTCTCCTCATTTCTCAAGCTTCTTGCAAGCTCCCATGGAGGAAATTAGGCCCAAATCTTGCTTCCCCCCTTCCATGAAGCATCAACCCTTCCCCTTTCAATTCTAAAGCTCAAGAGCCACAAACCCTGATCATTGGAGCCACATTGTAGCTTGGGTTCCCTGATCAAATCCCCTTGGAAAGATTGAAGCCTTCCTTCTCAGCTTCTTGGACTCCTCTTCCACTTCAAGAAACCCTGATCATGTGCAGTCCATGGCAGCCATGAAAGCTTGGCATCAAGCTCAAAAATATTGAAGATTTTGGTATTTTCTTGGTCCCGAGAGTCCCCCTTTAAGCCTAGCTCAGAATTTCAGCCATCAAGAAGCATGGGAAGAAGATTAGAAGCAAGATTTGAAGACATGCACTTGTGGGCAGCCATGGCTATGGAAGTAGAGCTTCAATTTCAGTAAGAGCTCTTCATGGGAAGGACTTGAGCTATCCTATCCCCAAGCTACAGCCACATTGGAGCTCATTCTCAAGATTTGAAGGCTTCTTGGAAGCAAGAAGGCATTATGGATTGCTCATTTGGAAGGAATCACCCCCTTGATCAGTCTATGCAAGCAATGCCCTTTCCCCATGGAAGAATCCTTCTTCCTCAAGCTTGACTTCATCGTTTCTTGATGGAGCACAACCATTTTGGAGCTATGGAGCATGAGGGATCAAATTGGAGCTCTCATGAAGGGCTGAAGTGGCATTAGTGGCTGTCTTCTTCATAAAAAAACTCAAGGTAACCGATTCTTGGCTCTCATTCTCTCCCATTAAGCCTCTTGTTAAATCCTATCCACTTATTTGAGATAATGCATGAGTCCAAGTAGGTAATAGGAGTCCCATACATTGTATGCATGCTGAATATTAATCTCATTCATTCTCATTTGATCTTATGGCATTGGAATGGATTTTACTCATGCCGAAGCTTCATTGAGATTATATATTGCTTACCCATAACCCGTTTGGCTTCTTGTGAATTGGTTGAGCCAAGAATTGATTAAGAAATCCATTGTATAAGGGTGAGTAGGTAGTGAGTCACTACTGGTAAGCTTTCTATCCCTATTCCCTGTTCCAATTCCATGCACTTCATGAAAAGCCCAAAAATTTCATTCCTAAAATGCATCTCATGCTGGGTGTTTAATTAATAAATGTCTACCATGTATATTCTGGGTGAAGAAAAGCCCGATGCTAAGGCGAGGTGGCAAGACAAAAGAGGGGTGATCCCCCTTGCCATCAAAGACCCTGAAGGGGTGCGCAACCCGGCCCCAGGGGGATTTTTCCCACCTCCCAGTGATCTGGAGCCCAAAACTCATTTGCAAGTGCAGGTACTTCTTGGGGAAATTGAGAAATTGACTTGGCATGATGAAATTTTGATGACTATGACATGACACACTCTTGTGTGCATGGGATGCACGGATGTATCTCAGAAAATGTATCCTTAGATATGCACGCAGCCATGTATGCAGTGATGTATGGGAATGCATTACCTTACTTGGATTGAAGATGGATGTATGTATCATTGGATACATCTATGCAGGCATATATGCACTAATGGCAGTGATTATGTATGTATGAGAGCTGACCTTGTTGATACGGTCATGGGAATGCTTATTCTCATGCTTAGTAATGCTGAAGTGATGCCAAACATGCTAAGGGGTGCTCAAGTGATGCATGATACCAAGCAAATAGTGAATCTCGCAGTGCCATAGAAGGAGAACCCAATTTCAGCTCTCTTGTGATTGTTTCAGAGTGCTAGAGAAATTACTTGCATTTGCACAAGTGTTGCCACTCCCAAGAATTGAGGTGCTGACCTTAGAGAGTACCTTCAGGCCTTGCCAAGAACCCCATTCAGTTTTGGATACCCACTTGGAGCATACCAAGTACCTACAACCCACAACAAGCCTTTCCTAGGTGTGAACAGGGTGCTGGACTGCACAGAACAATCCCACATTTCTGATTACAGAAATTTTTGTATAAAACTTGGGAATGCGTGCATATTCTCATCTTGAAGAGGGCATTTCTTCCTCTTTTTTGAACAAAAAATTAAGTCAATCAGAGTTTTCTAACTCTAGTTATAGCCAAAACAATGACAGGTGGTCTCACAGGACTACACTTAGACATGGAGGGTAACATGGGGAAAAACAAAGCAAATGAAGATGTTCACCAATAGATAAGGGATGTGTGCACCCTGAGGGATGACACCAACTTTGAGGTTGAAGAGGAAGACCTCTCTCACTCCATGGGAAGTCTTAATGCACTCAATCATACCCTCAGCTCACACGAGAGACTAGACATGCAGAGAGGCATAGGGAAATAATGAAAGGTCAAGCTCAAATGGTGACAGAGATACACCAAATGACCTCTACCATGGAAGCACTTGCAGCCAAGTTCTCAATGTGGATGGAGTCCCAAATGAAAGGCAAGGAAAAAGAGGATAGACCAAGCATGCAAGCTGAATGAGTGACCATCCCATCCGTGAATGTAGCTATGCAAGTACCCAAGGTATTTTCGGAAGAATGGGCATTCCCAACATCAGCTTTGGACAAGGAGAGCCCTCACAAAGGCATGAAGAGCCCACAAAAAATAGGATAAGAAGTAATTCTCAATCACCAATGGTGCCCATGCCACCTATGCGTGCTCAGCCATCTTTTGGAAGGAATCACTCAAACAATGGGTCATTTCTTGGCAGCCCAATGGATCAGCCCCATTTTGGGTATATGGGACAGCCCCCCAACCATGAAAGGGAGTTGAGAGACAATATCATTTTCTCAAAGTTCAGTGGCCACTCATCCTCCCCAGCTGAATTAGAAGAATGGCTCTCGAAGCTTGAAGACTACTTTGACATAATGCCAAGAAATGACGATCAAAAGATACACTTTACTATGATACATTTAGAGGGATTTTTCCACACATGGTGGCGGTACATAAAGAGGGAAAATCAATAGCTTATTGACACTTGGGATGCATTCAAAGCCCTCATGATTCAAGTATTTGTATCTCCGATTGAGAAGGAGAAGCTTGCAAGGCAATGGTATGGTTTAGAGCAACGTGGGATGATAGTGCGTGACTACACAAACCAATTCCTCAATCTCACAATGTATGTTGAGTCCATTAGTGACGATGCAAAGCTTCACAAATACATTTATGGTTTGGATCCCCAACTCTCGGCTGATGTTTCAGCCCAAAGCCCATTAGATTTTTTCAAAGCTATTGAGTTGGCTAAGAGGTACTCTCGTAAGTACCACCGAGATGCTTCATTTCAACATGGGCAGCAAAGAGGGACATCTCAGCCATTGTCTGGGTAGCAAAGAGGACCTATGCAGTCACATTTTGGGTAGCAAAGAAGTGATGTAAGACCTGGGCAGTTTGGAGCAGGTTATGGTGGTGGAAATATGCCATTCAACACCCGAAGATCCCCACATACCCCACCTTTAATGCCTCAAGGCAAAACAATAATTTCAGGACTGCAAACCAAGGAAGAGCTGAAAATAGACAAGGGGACAGCAAGGGAAAAAATGTCTCAGCTTTTGGTGGTCAACGCTCTATCTCGATGGACCTCTACAAAGAGAGGTAAGAAAAATAACTTCGCTTTAAATGCGGGGAAAAGTATACAGCTGAGCATGCATCTAAATGTGCTTACAGGAATGCAAAAGCAAGGGTACATAGCATGTTAGTCTTTGATGAATCGAATGAGGATCATGAGGATGCTAGTGCCTTTGCAATCACGGCTGAAAATGATGAGGTTGAAGAGGAATGTGGGCAAGAAGAATTCTTTGACTCGGCTGACACCTTCCCATTTAACCCCGACGGTCATGTGGATCTAAATATGGGTGATAAGAATGATTCACATGCTGCTACCGCTATTTGTACTATCTCCCTGGATGCTTGGACAGGATCTAAGAGCCCCAACACTCTTCGTCTTCAAGGCAAGATTCACGGAAAATATGTATTTGTCTTGGTAGATAGTGGTAGCACACACAGTTTCATAAATAGAGCAGTCATGGACATGTTGAAATGTTTTCTCTCTGATTTACAACAACCAATGAGGGTGCAAGTGGCCAATGGGAGTGAGGAAATTAGTACTCATGTATGCCAAGCTTTACCTATTAAGCTTGCTGAAAATTATAAGCAGAAAGTGGATTTGATTGCACTCAATATGGAGCCGATAGACATTGTGTTGAGCTGCGATTGGTTGAAAACTTTGGGCACCATTTACATGGATTTTTCATTGCTGTACATGCAGTTTTTCAGGGTTGGATAGCTTGTTCACCTATAGGGAATTAAAAACAGCAGTGAATTTCAACTTATTACAGCCAAGTAGCTCAAGAAAGAGTTCAAGAAATGCTCCTAGATTTTTGTGCTGCAATTAAACAAGGAAAATGCAGATTAGTCCCAGAAAATGCATGATAATTCAACCCTTAAGGCTCTACTTGCAGAGTATGGTGACTTGTTTCAGTTACCTACAGCATTACCTCCCAAGAGAGCGGTTGATCATCCCATTGATTTGGAGCCCCATTCCAAGCCGGTCAATAAACCCCCTTACAGGCTGTCCAAATGTGAAAGAGAAGAAGTGGCCAAGCAGGTCAAAGATTTAGTAGATATGGGATTCATTGAGCCTAGCTCATCCCCTCTTGCATCACCTGTCTTGCTGGTCAAAAAGAAAGATGGCACTTTCAGGATGTGCATTGATTACAAAGATCTGAATAAGATCACTATCAAGAATAAATACCCTATTCCTAGGGTGGATGACCTGTTAGATGAGTTGAAGGGAGCTAAGTATTTCACAAAGATTGATTTGAGATCCGGCTACCATCAGATACGCATGCGTGAAGGGGATGAGATAAAGACTACATTCAAGACTGATCGTGGGCTCTACCACTTCTTAGTCATGCCCTTTGGCTTGACTAATGCTCCAGCCATGTTTTAGAGCCTCATGAACAAAATACTTCAGCCTTACTTATTCAAATTTGTATTGGTATTTTTCGATGACATCCTCATTTATAATCACTCAAAGGAAGCTCACCTTATGCACGTGAGGCAGATATTTGATATACTTAGACAGCACAGACTCTTTGCTAAGGAGACAAAGTGTTCGTTCATGCAGACTGAGGTTGAGTACTTGAGAGACATTGTTAGTGAAGCAGGCATTAGAGCTAACCCAAAGAAAGTGCAGTGTGTCAGAGATTGGCCCACACCTGCAAATACTACCTCCTTGAGAGGATTCTTGGGTCTCTCCTCATTTTACCGCAGATTCATTCGGCACTATGCCACTATTGTAGCCCCTCTCACTGATAGGCTGAAGAAAGAAGCATTTTTCTAGGATGCGTTGGCAGATAGAAGCTTTAATCAACTGAAAGATTTGCTTACTTTAGCCCCTATCTTGGTATGCCCTGATTTTTCTAGGGAATTCACCATTCACTGTGATGCCAATGGGAGAGGAATTGGTACAGTCTTACTGCAAGAACATGGGGTCATAGCATTTGAGAGCTGAAAGCTGGCTGAAAATAAGAGGGTTATGAATGTCTATGATTAGGAAATGATGGCCATCCTTCATGCCATCAAGAAATGGCATCACTATTTGTATGGCAGCCGATTTAGAGTGAAAAGTGACCATAGAGTACTCAAGTACTTCTTGTCTCAGTCGAATCTGACTCCGAAGCAAAGGAGATGGGTAGCCACCTTATAGAACTATGACTTTGACATCACCCACAATCGTGGGAAAAGGACAATGTAGTGGCTGATTCCCTGTCTAGGATGTGGGCATGTAAAGACTCTACTATCATGGAATTACACAGTGATTGGATACATGAGCTTCAGGAGGCTTACCTACTAGATGCTAATTTCAACAATGCATTTTAGAAATTACAGCAAGGACAATGTGTGAAAAACTCTTTGTATCAGCTGAAAAATGGGCTTTTATGGTATAATGGCCGAATTGCCATCCCTCATACCTCCCCATTCAAGCAGAAAATCATGCAGGAGATGCATTCAACCCCCGTAGCTGGTCATTTGGGAGTCTTTAAGACCTATGACAAAATTGCTAAAATCTTTTATTGGAAGGGCCTTTGGAAAGATGTGAAAGACTTTGTCTTGGGCTACATGCCTTGTCAGCAAAACAAGGACAGCACCTTAAAACCAGGCTGGTTTACTTCAACCATTGCCTATGCCTAAAGGCAAGTGGACACACATCACTATGGACTTCATTACCAGCCTACCGATGACCAAGAAAGGTTGGGACAGCATCTATGTAGTTGTGGACAAACTCACAAAGGCAGCCCATTTCATTCCCACGAAGACTCACTATAATGCTTCTCAAGTAGCTAGCCAATTCATGGAATATGTTTTCAAATTGCATGGCTTACCATAGGTCATTGTTCATGACCCAGATGCTAAGTTTATGAGTAACTTTTGGCAGGCAGTTTTCAGCTCTATGGACGCTAAGTTAGCCCCTTCCACTGCTTACCATCCACCACAGACAAATGGTCGGACAGAAAGGGTCAACAAATGGCTGGAAACTTACTTGAGGCATTTCTGTCATGATGTGCAGCATGCTTGGGACTCATGGTTGCACTTGGCTGAGTTTGGCTAAAATAAATCTACACATGCTAGCATTGGAGTTTCACCTTTCGAGGCCTTGTATGGCTACAAGGTGCCCCTTCGTGTGGTTATCTTCAATGATAAAATAAATCCACAAAGCAAGGAAGAATTGGAGAGAATGCAGGCCTTACTTCAGCAGTGTAAAGCTAACTTGAAGAGAGCCCAATATCAAATGAAGCTTTATGCTGATGACAAAAGACGGGATGTGGAGTTCCAAGAAGGGGATTTGGTGCTCTTGAAAGTGCCTAAGTCTCGGTATGCCTCCCTTAAAGATGGGTCCAATAAGTTGGCACACACGTTCTATGGACCATATCAGATTATCAAGAGAGTGGGAGACTTGGAATATAGATTGGCATTACCCCCATCTACAAAGATCCATAATGTCTTCCATGTGAGTCAGTTGAAGCCCTTCATTGGCTCAGTAGTGGACTACGTTGAGGAACTCCCACCAATTGATGAAGAATGCATTATTCAATACATACCCGAAGTCATAGGACAAAGGGAAAAAAGGCTTTGCTCTCGCTTGATCATGGAATACTTGATTAAGTGGCAAGGTTTACCACTTGAGGAAGCTTCTTGGAGGCCAGCTTCAGTTTTGAAAGAGTTCCAATACCTTTTAGAAGCAGATTTGGCTTAAATCTAGTAAACTATGTTCCTATTTTCCCCTAGACAGACTGCAGATAACACTCTGTTTTAAAGCAGATTTTTTTTCTGCACTACGGACAGCAATGCACACCATACATGGGCTGAAAGTACTTTTCGAGAGCTTTGTTTTGATGTGAAGCACACCCCATTCGGAGTCTCCCACAGAAAGTTATGACAGATTACTATAGCACGGTCCTGTAGTAAACATCATGTTGTCCACTGTCTGCAGCCCGCATTTACTCTAGATATTTGGGTCAAAAACTCATTTTTATAACTCCCCAATAAGGCCCATGTATCACACATACCCCATGGCCCATCATACACAATAATACCTCTTCATTCATCAGTATACCCTTGTAATAAGGCCACAGAGTAGTACTCTGATCGGCCCTCCCCAGTTACCACACGTGCCCAAATTGTTTTTGAGGGCAAAAACCTTCGGGTGGGGATGGAATATAAGAGAGGGGGATTTAATAACAGGGAAATACTAGCTACATTGGCTGGTATATAAGGTGAGAGAGACTTAATTTTTCATTATCAGATAAATATACAAGTCTTATTTCTCCTTCACCTTGCTCTCCAAGCTTCCATGTCTTCCTTCCCTATCTTCTAGTCTTTCTCTCTCTATTTCTAGTCTTTCTCTCTCCTCATAACTGTCTTTCTCTCTCTTTTGCTCTTCTTCTTCCTCTTCTCTACAGTCTTATCTCTCCTCTTTCTCTCTCCCAATTCCTCTCTTTGACAAAAAATATGTAATCATATTGATGTGCATACCATATTAATATGCAAAAAACAAAGGTAAGTTACAAATCACTTTGTATCATGTTTTTATAATGAGGAGCTTGATATATGTATTAAATGTACAAATTCTTACACGAAGAGGTTCAAATTTTTTGTCTCATGTTTATGAAAGAAAGAAAAAAAGGGTAAACTAGGTTCCATTAAGCCCACTAGGTGCCCATAAAATTATAATTGACCCTTTCTATTGTGAAGGTTGAAAAAATACAGTGATGGACAAACATAAAATTCTCAAAGTCGAAAAAATAGAGTTTTAAACTATTCTCTACTAAATTTAATTCAATGCCATTGGGCAAACTTAAAATTCTGAAAGTCTATTCTTCAACTTGAATACATGCCATGATGGATGTTTCCATAGCCAAAAGCATGGGCACAAAATCTAATTACTAAGTGGAAAAAAGAGATTACAATCTTATCTAAAACATGGGCACAAAATCTAATTAATAAGAGTAGATTACTCTTCAACTTGAACACTTGATAAGGTGGATGTCTACATGCCCAAGCCAAGGTCTCAAATTTTTGTTGAAAACTCATAATCCAAGGGGAACACAAAAGCCAAAACCTTTGACATTAAGGTCTCATAAGCTCGTTATAACTTATTATTAACCATAAAACTCAATCCTTTATATTGTCAAGATTCTAGCAAATAAATTTTGAACTAAATTTTATAGTACAAAAACAATGAATGATCCTAAATTTTGTCACCTTCAACTTTATCCAATTTTCTTGGTCTCATAGCCAATCCCTCCTCATATATTGAGAATGATAAATAGCAGAAATATTTCCATAATGACTCAAAAGCTAGGCCAAGTGACACATGCATTCAAGACATATTTGTGAAATTTCCCTTAAAAATTGAACCCTTTTCTATTCAATCTATGAATCATCCCTTTATATGGCATATTTCTGCATGTAAAAAGTTGTAAGAATGGTATTTGAAAAACCCTTTTTGAACAAACCTAATACATAAATATATTTAGGAGTGCTCCCCCCCTGAGAGTATGCTTCAATTTAGCACATTTATAAATACATATCAAAGTGTAGGAATATTATGTGCATCTCTATGTAGAGCTCTATAGTGCTACATTATTTTTGCAATCATTTCTAATATCTTGTATGGGTTCTTTTTCTATGATAAGTTTGCAAAATAATTGTGGTTCATAATATTTTTTAATATTTACATATTTCTCTTAGGTTTTCTACATAAAAACAAAGTAGCAATGAATTGAAAATGAATCAAACCAATGTAAATAAGAAACATTGATAATAAATAATATTTTCATTTATATATCAAGACTTTTCTTAATCTCTATTCATATTTTAGGTTTAACTTTATGTAGTGTTGTATGCAAAGTGTGCTTTTCACAAAGCATTCTACATAGAGTACTACTATCTAGTAGGAGTACACTTGAATCTAAATTTATCAATGTGACTAAAACATAGTTAGTTATGTTTTTAAGCATGCATGTAAGCGTGGTCCAAGATGTAGTACCTCTTGGCAAAGCTCTATAATACTATCTAAAACAATTTTATTTTTTCTAATCTAAAATATAAAAATGTTTTGGGGTTTTGTGTGTAGTTGGAGGCACATCTAATCATGTATCTTATGGTATGCACATTAGCCATTCTTCTTTGACTTGCTTGCATATCTAGTCATGTATTATAAGCAAGGGTGGAGGTTGACATGGGCATGGAGTAGAAAGTTTGACTTACTCCACATACAACTGCAAGGAACTTCATACTTGTGTCATTTTTCTATTGTAGGTTTTCGTGACAGCCTTTCTTGCTGAATTGATTTTTTCCTCTAGCTCATCTTTTGGAGGATTGGAAGGGACATTCTTGCATGCAACCTTAAATTAGCCTTCCATTTTCCCTAGATCAAATACATGAATAAAGTTAAAATAAACTTTATGAGGGACATAAATTAGAAAAATAGAATTTGCTAACTTACTCCAGGTAAGATAATACCGCACTTTTCTACCTATACTTGCCTCCAAAACCCAAGATTTTTTAATATAATTTTTCTCTACTTCTATAAATTTATTAATGAATTATTATTCATCATATGAGCACAAGATACTTGTATGGTACAAGTAGTCCTTCAGGTTTGTGACAACAATTGTATCTTCATTCAACCTAACAATTCACAAATAAATGTACTTAGTCCAATGAGAAACATAAATCTTATTAAATCCCAATGATTCATAACTTACCCACACACTAATGATTAGAAAATTCTCTTCACCTCTCTCCATCTACAGGGATTTACCCACACATAGTAGCACTACATTAGCCCCATGATAATCATCAATTTATTGATTGAGAAGACTTTAAGATGCATATGATTCAAGACTTTGTATCCCCGATGGAAAAAGAAGGATTGACAAGATGATGGTGTCAGCTTGACCAATGCAATCTCAAAGTAAGAGAGTATAAAAATTGGTTTATGAACTTGATCATGTATGTTAAGAGTGCTAGTGATGATGCGAAATTGCACAAGTACATTTAAGGTTAGAGCCTAGCTTCTCAATGGATGTAATGGCTCAAAAGCCTTTTACCTTCTTTCATGCAATTGAAATGGATATGCAAGAAAGTATCATAAAAATGAAAATTTTCAATAAGATCTTGGACAACTTGGCACTCCAATGAAGCTAGGCCCCTATAATGGTGTTTTTAGAGACATACCCATGCCTAGTAGCAACCTTAAAATTGGTACTTACCCCCCCTTTCATGTTGAAAAAAAACATGGAACTTTTGGGACATCACTTAGCTCTAATGGTTAGGATAAATATGCTAGAAAGAGACTCCAAATTGCATCAGCCCAAACTGGTTCAAGTGGCCAAAATTTCATTTCCTTGGATGTTGGGAAGGATGAAAAAGAAAAAGGATTATGTTTTAAGTGTGGTGATAAGTACACGGTAGACCATGTCTTGAAATTCCCCTATAAGATAACAAAGATCAAAGTTCACATTATGTATGTAATGGAGGATTGGCAAAATGATGAGAAGGAATTGTTGGAGCTATATATAGCTCACCCTATCTAGAATAGGTCTCACCTATATATATGTAGATTGTGATAAATATGATATAGTCTTTGAGAGTGTATATGGTGTGTCTCTTCTCTCTTTATCGTTGCTCTACATATCTTCTCTCTCTACATTTCAACATGGTATTAGAGCTATCATGATAAACTACAACTAATTACTTGAAGAAGACAATCAAGAAGTATACCTATATATAAGCATAGAATAAGTTTACTCAATCACCATCGATCATCATTTAGATTGTAGATATTTTGAATTGTAGATATGACTTAAAAGCTTTCTTTTTATCAAATCCATACTCAATTTGAAGTTATTTATCAAAAGTTATGTCATTTTAGGTAAACAGGACTTGAAATAGGAAAACAAACAGGACTCTTATTGTATATTTTCTTAATTAGCTATGTCAAATTTGTATAATCATCAACAGATTTCCTTTTGGACAACGTTCTATCTCTCACTTTCAAGGACAAGGATTCCTTGGGTGAAAAGTAAAGGTGCTGGTAATTCTTGAAGGCGATGACTTGCATGATATTGTTCTTGGTAACTATGAATGTCCATTGCCTCAACCAATTGATCAGCCTCATGATAATACCCTTGTAACTGAAGGACCTATCTTTGAAGAATGGAAAATTGTTTCTAATGAGTGGGTTAGATGCGACAAAGTAGCTCATCGGTATATTCTTTCTACTCTTCAAGAGTCTCTTATGCTTGATGTATGTAATGTTTCCACCTCACAAGCTATATGGGACTATTTGACAGCAAATTTTGAGAAAAAAACTATTATAGAAATACATTATCTTTGTAGTCAACTCATTGAGTTACAATACAACATCAGAAATTCTATGACAGTACACATCAAATGATTCAAGAACATTGTCAATCATCTCACTACTGTTGGTGATGCTATTCCACAAAAGAAATTGGTAACATGACTTCTTGAAACTGTAAAGAATCCTACTTATGATAATATTGTTACTAGATTATCTAATAAAGATGGGATCAATTTTGATCAAGATTGTATATCTTTGATTGAATATTCCCAATGACATGAATGACGATACACAAATAAAGAAACTATTATGATCTCACAAGAGAGGACACATAGTCGGAACAAATCGACCAAGTTTCACTTGCTCGAAGGCATCCCTTTCCATGCTATACACGTAGGAGTCATCGTAGTGGTAATCACTCTTGTCTCAAGTTTCCTAATAGACATTGTTCTTATTGTAATAGAAATGGTCACACTAAAGATGATTGATGGCCAAAACAATATGATAAAGAACATGGTATTACAAATAAACAACCACATTTATCGAGAGATTATTCTCCTTGTGACTATTGCAAAAAGAGTGATTATCAAATCCATCTATGTTTCAATAGGCGTTTTGATTCAAATCATAATAGAGCATATCTTGCTACACATTACAACACTATCCTATTGATTACACAACTTGTCAAGTCAAAGATATAGGTGATTTATATATTGGTACTCTTTCTTCAACAAGAATTCTATGTGGAGTTTTGCATATCTTAGATCTGCAAAGGAATATTCTTTCAGTTGCAAGACTTGTTGATCTTGGTCTCTTTGTTGGTTTTGACCATACCACGTGTCGCATCATTGAGAAAGATGGCCAAAACATAGATGTTGCTCCTCAAAATGGTAATCTTTTTGAGTCATCTTTAAATGAAGATGTTGCAAATGTTTTTGGAGCTCTTGGAAATCTTAACAGCAAAACATGGTATCATTGCTTTGTTCACTATGAATTTTCTATTAACTTGTTGATCTTTATCGGTGCGACCTTGTTCAAGGTATGAAATTCAAAGCTCGTCCTCATGTGGGTATTTGTGAATATTGCCCACTTGGAAAGAATTTTTGCAAACCCTTTTACATTTTCACTACAGCTCAGTCTAGAGATTTGCTTGATCTTATTTACACTGATATTTGTGGATCTTTTCCTCCATTAAAATCTCAACATTGGTATTTCATGACTTTTACTAATGAATTCTCAAGATACACCACTATTTTTCTCTTGCGAAACAAATCATAAGCTTGATTATCTTTTAATCAATATCAAAAAGCTATAGAACTTCATATTGGTCGTCACATCAAGAAACTTCACAATGATAATTGTGGAGAATTAATTTCAAACGATTTTGATGATTACTGTAATAATCAAGGTATTCATCTGTGAATATATAGTTCCCTACTTTTCTCAATAGAATGGTGGTGCTGAATGTAAAAAACAAGACTATTCTCAATAACATGCGATCTATGCTAATTCATTCCGGCTTATCTCTATGTTTTTGGGCTAAAGCAGCCTTAGCATTAGTATTTGTGAAAAATCATCTTCCTACAACTACTCCTTTTGGTAAAATACCCATAAGTACTTGGAAAGCTGAAACTACTTCTATTTTATATTTTCAAACTTTTAGATGTATTACTTGTATTCATGTACCCAAAGACACTTGCAAAAAAACTGATCCTCCCTTTTTGAAGGCTATTTTTATTGGATATTCAAATTTTTCTCAAGGACACAAGTTTTATGATCCATCTTCCAAGAAGGTAATCATAAGTCGTGATGCCATTTTCAGTGAGCAACTTATGGACGACAAATGGTTTCAAGAAAATGTTGGGTGGATATGGTCGTTAGAGGATGTTGATGATACAAAGTCATTATTCACTTCTTTTCCTTTTCTATATGATGATGAACCTCCTTTACGGGATAATATTGACTCTTCAAATCAAGATTCACAACCTGCACCTATTATTGCTAATGATGACCTTGGCATTGATCTTTATGTTGATCTTTCAATTGATCATAAGCATGGTACTTGTCATGTTTATGATATTGATATTCTTGAGAATACTCTCAGTATTTATGAAGATCTTGTATCTTATAGTGATGTCATGCCATCCCCACAAAAGGAACAATGGCAAGAGACCATGGAAGATGAGTATGAATATCTTCTCTCTAAAGGTACATGGGTTCTAATTGAGTTACTACCTCAACGTACTACTATTAAATGCAAGTGGGTTTATAATACTAAAACAAAAGAAAATGAAACATTTGACCAATTCAAAGCAAGGCTAGTTGCCAAAGATTTCTCGTAAATTGTAGAAGATGATTATCAAGAAACTTTTTCGCTTGTCATTCGTATTATCAATATTCGGGTCTTGTTAGTTTTTGTTGTTGAGTTTGATTCCGAGGTTCACCAAATGGTGAGAACTCCTTTTCTTAATGGTGATTTAAAGGAAGAGATATACATGGAGCAACTAGAGGGATCTATAGTCAAACATAAAGAAAATATTGCTTGCAGACTTCATTAAGCACTCTATGGTCTCAAATAATCTTCATGAGCTTACTATCAAAAGGTTGATCTCTTCCTTACAAAACAAGTTTTTATCTCGTGTTCTTCAAATCCTAACTTATATGTCAAGCACTGCAATGATAGTTTTGTTATTCTTGTTGTATAAGTGGATGAAACCATACTTGTTTCTAACAATCTCAACTTCCTTCAACAAGTAAAGAAGGTTTTATCATTTGCATTTGACATGGTCGATCTTGGAGATATACACTCATGTCTTGGTATTTATATTCAATGCTATTGAGAAAAGGGTGTTTTATTACTCTATCAAACAAAGTTTATTGAACATATTATTCTTAAGTTTGGTTTGGGTTTTACACATCTTGCTAGTACTCGTCTTGTGAGCTCTACCAAAAACTCACTTTCTGCAAATGATGGGCAATTAGCATTACATCAACCTTATGCTAATCTTGTTGAATGTCTTCAATTTGTTGCCTTAACTTCTCGCCCTAAAATTCTTTTTGCTACAAATTTTGTTGAAAAACATCTTAGTTCTTCATGCCTTAAACATTGGACTATAGCTAAACGAGTTTTGAAGTATTTGAAAGGCATAAAGATTTTGGGTTGGTTTATCGGTGCCAACAAAACTCTGATTCTCTACATTCACTTCAACTTTTGGGTTATACAAATGCAGATTGTGTAGCTCTCACTTAACTATACATCTATAAATGGAAATTGTTTCTTTATCAATGGTTGTCTTATTTCTTGGACTAGCAAGAAACAACATTGTGTTGTTATTTCCACTACAGATGTTGAATATGTAGCCACATGTTTACTGGCTCGAGAGTTAGTATGGATTTGACAAGTTCCATCATATATTGGTCATCCTTCTCTCTCTAAAACACTACCTCAATGTGATAACCAAAGTACTATTAGTCTTGCTAAGGACTATGTTCAACATAACAAGTTTAAACATATTGCAGTGTATTATCATTATGCTCGATATTGTTAGCTATATATAGTCTATCTATATATAGCGCCCCAGGTCCCCTCTATATATTCCTATCATGTGTGCTCACTTGATACACTTCTGGGGTTCCACTTCCGGTGTCTTGTGTCTCTCTTCTCCTCTCTCTTCCTCTGTTCCTCGTCTCCCTCGTGCATTGTTCAACATGGTATCAGATCAAGGTTTCACAATTACGCAGAGATAAGTTTTTCTTCTTTGTTCATTCTTAGATCTTACTTTCATGTATATGGTTTCATATTTATGTTGCTCATATATATTGCTTTTATATCATATATATGTTAATAAATCTTTATGGCTATACTTTGTTGCAAGTTTTGACTTGAGTTATGGCTTTGAAGATGTGATATGATCATGGTAATTATGGCTTTAGGTTGTTCTCTCTGAGAGAAGAGCAGAGCCTCGCGTCCCACTTGCCTTCCAGATCCTTCCTCCTAGGGTTTTACCCCCTCCTCCATCCACATGTTGAGACTCACCATCATCCTATCGCAGTCCTCTTCCTACAGCCCCAAACGATCCTGCAACTGCCACTGTCCTGCGGCACCACATCCCCGATTCCACGCTACACAAGCCAGTGCTTTGCCCTGCCGAAAACTTAAACCCTACCAGGCTCCATATCCTCTGTAGTCGGTCCCTCCCCCTCCCCCATTTTTGTGGCCTTTTTTGCGCTCTTTGTCGGTCAGAACAGACTATTAAACATGCGGAACAATCTTCCGTGACCAGAAAGAAATACCTTGAAGTCATGCCACCTCAGTTTCAGAATTAGTGCATCGCTCGCTTAATCATTCGGCCTCCACTGCGATTAGTTTTGCAATTTACTTATTTTTTAAGCCTCTGGAGATGCTCCAATACCTGCGCATTTTGCCTCACTTGTAGGACAATACAAACAGGGGCTTCTAGGGCTTGTAGCGCCACATGATTGAAGAAGACCAGACAGCGAATGTTCAGAACCTAAGCAGGGCGAGCTCTCATTTAGGGGCTCCATTGGAGGCAAGCTTCCTGCGCTCAAGGGAGCAGCCAGTGCAACCTTCCACGTATAACCAATCCTTCTCTTTCTTCTCGACCTGCTCCTCTTTTTCTGCAATAGAGGCTCCTGACGGTCTGCACTTGTGCTATACATCCCCATGGACGATTCATAGAATTGCAGAAACCTAGAATTGTACCAAATATAGCGCTTTCATCTCACTATTACTCAACGGCTTGCCCGTTCTTTTCTCTTAGAGTACCGGTTGCCTGTATTTCCTCTTCAATTAGCGTTTCATAATAAAGTATGCATGCTATTCCTAGATATAATGGAAAGCTCATGTCATTGTTTCATAAGTTTCATAGCTTATATTTCATATTTTTCATGTGGCTTCTTTTTCTGTAATAAATTTTTCATGTGGCTTCTTTTCACGTAAATGAATAATTTTTCCACTATGATGATCTTGCAAATTAATTCATCCATGTGCTTTCGGATATTGATATTTCCATCTATTCAATCAAGGTTTTATTCAATGTTTTGGGATGTTGATATTGCATTATTCAATTGCTTCATGCTGCTTGTCCTCGTCCATTATTCAATCAATGTAAAATTCAATGCTTTCGGATATCGATATTTCAATTTACTCAATCAATGTTATTCAATTACTATTTCATTCAATGCTTTGGTATGTTGGTATTCCAATGCTTCATGATGCTTGCCCACATTGTGTCTATATTCTAGTTGATGATACATTGTTTCGTTTATATTCTTTCCAGCTGATGAGGGTCTCTATTCCAGCTGATGACAAATTTTTTGGTTTATATTCTTTCCTAATGAGCGTCTAAATTCTAGCCGATGACACATTATTCGTTTATATTCTTTCTAGTTGATGAGCGTCTCTATTCCAGCTGATGACAAATTGTTTTATTTATATTCTGTTTTATTTATATTCTATTCATGGGGCCCCACATGTGTTATGTTGTCTATAGAGCGGCATCGCGAACCATCTCTATAGACCTTGTGTTGTTCTAATGTCACTGTAACGTTTTTCTTTAAGTTTTCATGTGACAGATATACTGCTTACATCCAAAGTTCAGTTGAAGGAATTTCTTGGAGATTTTATCTTTTGCAGTGATGTCCCTTATCCTTATTTTACATCTTGTATATTTAGGAGTGATAAAGTTCTTTTGATGCCTCTGAATAGGCTGTTGTAATTCAGGAGTGATGTAGCTCCTTCTCCGTTGATGTTGTAATTCATGAGTGATGTAGCTCCTTTGATGCCTATGAATAGGCTCTTGTAAGTTCAACTTTGTAATTTTATATTTTGAATATTAATATAATGGTAGGCCTATATAGAGCTGTGGGTTTTTCCCTTGAGCCCCCAAGGGTTTTTTCATCCATAGTAAGGGACCTTTATTTAAGCGGGGGATGTTAGCTATATATAGTCTGTCTATATATAGCGTCCCAGGTCCCCTCTATATATTCCTATCACGTGTGCTCACTTGATGCACTTCTAGGGTTCCACTTTCGGTGTCTCGTGTCTCTCTTCTCCTCTCTCTTCCTTAATTCCTTGTCTCCCTCGTGCACTATTCAACAGATATGAAGTAAAGAAAGGCATGATCATAATTGAACATTGTCCAAGTGATCATATGACAACATATATATTCACCAAAGGACTCAATGAAGCACACTTTACTCTACTGTGCTCAGAACTTGAACTTGTCTCAACTTCAATCTTTGGAAATTAATCTACTATGATATTGTAGTACCATTGTACAAACTCCTTGCAGGCACCATACACTTCACATATGCACATACACCTCAGACCTCTTGGTCATCTTTGTACATACATATTCAATTTTACTTCACATGTAAGGATTCACTTTACATGCACACAATAATCCTTCTTAATCATATTTGTACATTTGTATATAGGAGCTTATGTTTTTCCCTTCCTCTCCCTAAGGCTTTTTTCATCTACAACTAGAGATCTTTGTTTGAGTGGGGGTGTTAGAGCTATATATAGCTCACCCTATCTAGAATAGGTCTCACCTATATATATGTAGGTTGTGATAAATATGGTATGGTATTTGGGAGTGTATATGGTGTCTCTCTTATGTCTCTGTCACTTCTCTATATATATTCTCTCTCTTCATTTCAACAAGAATTACATGCCTTGCATGCTCTAAATACCTTAACACATGTTGAAAATGAGGATTATATAGAGGACTTGGACTAGGAGTACTTCTATTATCTAGAGGATGGGTTTTCCTTTGACCTACGTGGTTGTCTACCTCATGATCTTAGTTTAATCATCTCTATTACACTCCCCCAGCTACTACCACTTCCCTTTTGTTCATCTCCATGGATGCATGGACTAGCTCTAGGAGTCATAGTACCATGTGTATTTAAGAAGGCATTAATGGAAAGATTGTACTTATCCTAGTGAATAGTGGTAGTGCACACAATTTTGCTAATAAATGAGCCATTTATTGGTTGAAATGCATCCCTATGGAATTATAACACCCCCTGAAAGTTGAAGTAGTAAATAGTGAAGAAGAAATCAATATACATATATGTTCCAAAATTTTCCTATGCTTGGGTGAAAACTATGTGGCATCACAATATGTCATTTGCATTAGACATGGGTCCTTGATGTTTTCTTGGGTTGTAATTTGTTGAAACACTTGAGTAAATTTTCTAATATAGACTTCTCTTATCTCTACATGGAGTTTATGATAGCTCGTTTGCTTATAGAGAGTTCATAATAATGTTGATTTTTAGCTAGTTATAACAAAGCAATGCAAAATGAAATTTAAGAAATGCACATGGATATTTCTCTTACACTTGAATAATGAAAATTAAGATTGGTCCTCAAAAGTATCTAAGAACTCAACTTTAAAATCCTTACTCAAGGAGTATAACAATTTATTTCAGATGCCTACAATTCTTATCTCTAAGAGGTAAGTTGACCACCCAGTTGATCTAGAACCCCATTCTAAGCTAATGAACAAGCCACCTTATAGACTCTCCAAGTTTGAATGCAAAGAAGTTGCAAAGCAAGTTAAAGAGTAACTTGAGATGAGTTTTGTTAAACTGGGTTCCCCGCCTTATGCATCTCTAATCTTGAATATGATAACAACCAAGAATCAATATCTTATCCCAAGGTTTGATGAATTTTTGGGTGCATTGAAAGGGACATGATATTTCACTAAGATTGATTTGCACTTAGTCTATCATCAAATACATTTGTGGGAGGGTGATGAGTTTGAAATGATTTTCAAGATAGATCATGGGCTTTATCATTTTCTAGTGATGCCTTTTGGATTGACTAATGCCTCCGCCACCTTTCAAAGCCTCATGAATACAATATTATACCCCTTTCTTTTAATTTTGTGCTCATATTCTTTGATGAAATTCATATTTTAGGAGATCACAAAGGAAAGCACTTGGAAAATCAAATGGGTATTTGATGTCTTGAGAGAGCTGATGCCAGGAGGCATATTCCACGGTGGATTCCGTGAGGTTTTACGGTGGATTCCGTAAACTTAGATGACCGGGGCTCATACACAAAGAGGATTCTTTGTGCGAGAAGTTGATGGGGATGCCTATCCTTTTCGGGCGTTTCATTGATTTAGTGTGTACATGGGTGATTCCATAGCGGGTGATTCCGCAAAATGCATATTAAATTAATAAACGTTTATGAGTTTAGAGTGCGCACTCGTAATAAGTTAAGGTTAGGATTTATTTCTAGCCAGTTGATTTATTTATGTAGCTGAAGACTGCTAGGTATTCACTTTTGTCGGTTTAATTGTGTTATTTTACTAACGATTGTGAATGCTTCAGTTGATGTGTAGAGATAGCAGCAGTGGCGGAGGAAAGCATTGGAGTCTAGCGGGTATTCGACTTTTGGACTAGATTTTGATAGGCGCCACGCCTATATTTTGTTATGTCTATAGAGACATTGATTATTTATTATTATTTTGTATGCGCTTATGCGCCCAGATATGTTATTTCTATTTGGACATTGAGATTGGGCGTGCCAGACTCTATGGGCACCGTCCATTAACTTTATTTTCCTATTTTTGAAGAAAGCAAACTCAAAAGCTAAAAGCTTGTCATATTTTTGTAATTGGGCTATTATTGAGCATGAAGATTGGAAATATACATAAAATACATGCTTTGTGAAGCGCTCACACAAGGCATGGGGGAGATTGAACCCAATTTGTCTCTTGCCTCTTGTCGTGCTTGCTTTTACATGGGTTTTTGTGCTAAAAAGTAGAGTACTTTGTTCTTGGGGACCTTCCGGGATTCACCACATGAGCTATCTGCGACCGATCTGCGCACCAAGAGCATAGGCTATTTGCTAAGACAAGTAAGTGCATCTTTATGTAGTCCTTAGTGGACTACTTGGGACACTTTTCTTCTTTTTCTACTAGCCTCCTACCTTACTATTTTTCTTCTTTTCTTCTATTGTCTCTTTCTTCTTCTCATTCTTTCACTCCCTCTCTTTCCTCATGCCTTCTCCTTATTCCTCTGTTCTTCTCACTCCTCCTAACTGTCTCCATTTTCTTCTTCTTCTTCTCTCTCTCTCTCTCTCTCTCTCTCTCTCTCTCTCTCTCTCTCTCTCTTTCCACATGTGCATTGACTATATCTCGGGGAAGTTACTATATGTATATCGTCTACATCACGTGTGTTCAAGGCCTATTTATAAATATCCTTATCTGTGAGTTTTTTCTACATAAAATAGAACCCTTTTCTATTTAATCTATAAATGGCCCCTATATATTACACCTTTCTGTATGTAAAAAATGTTATTTAAAAAATACATTATTTTAAACCCATGTGATGCACACATATATTCATTAGTAACTTACAAGAGTACTATATTGACTTACACAAGATCACAATCAAGAAGTAGTATCTTATCCCAAAGCACTAATGACTTATTGGGTGAATTGAAAGGGACACCATGTTTCACTAAGATTGATATGCGCTCTTGTTATCATTAGATATACATATATGGAAGGGTGATGAGAACAAAATAGTTTTCAGGACCGATGATGGTGCCTTTTGAGATTGACTAATGTCCTGTCACCTTTCAAAGCCCCATAAATAAAATCTTACACTCCTTCCTTTTTAATTTTGTTCTTATATTCTTTGATAATGTTTATATTTGTAGGAGATTGCAAGAGAAGCACTTGGCATATCAAATGGGAGTTAAATGTCTTGAGATTGTGTAGGCTATTTGCTAAGGAAAGTAGTTGCATACTCATGTTGACCTCGGTGGAGTGCTTGGGACACATTGTTAGTAAAAATGGCATACAAGTTGACCCCAAAAATATCAAATGTGTTAAGGACTAGCCCACACCATCTAACACTATGTCATTACATGATTTCCATGGTCTCTCATCATTTTATAGATGTTTTCTGAAGCATTATGCCACCATTCCAAACCTTTGATAGAACAATTAAAGAAGAAATCACTTTTTTGGGATGCTACTACTAATCATAGCTTTAATTGAAGGAAACTCTTACTTTAGCCCCCTTTCTCATATTCCTTGACTTCTCAAAAGACTTTACCATTCACTATGGTGCTAGTGGTAGAGGTATTGGTGCTATCCTGCTCTAAGAGCATGGTGTGATTGCTTTTGAGAGCCATAAACTTGATGAAAAGGAGATGCAAATGAATTTTAATGAGTCGGATATATTGGCCATCCTTCATGTTGTTAAGAGATGACACCATTACCTATATGGCAACCAATATAGAGTGAAGAGTGACCTTTGAGTCCTCTAAGACTTCCTTACTTGGTTTACTTTGACTCCCAAGTAGAGGCAATGGGTAGCAACTTTGCAAAATTATGGTTTTGACATCTCTAACACTACGAACAAAGAAAATACAGTGCCTAATTCACTATCATGAATATGGGCATGTAGAGTTTCATCTATTTTAGAGTTGTATAGTGATTTCATGCTTTGTATTTGAGTTTGAGTTAAACCTTCTCCTATTCTTCTTTAATCGTAGTCTTTTTTTTCTTTTTTGGATCAAATTCTATTATTTTCTTTCACTGTTTTTTGAAAATGAGCAAAGATGTGTTCTCATACACCCATAATATTATCATTTAGTCCTTGAGAATATGGGAATTTCTCCAAGATTAAACTCGAAAGTGTACATAGAATGCCTAACATGTCCACTCTAAGATATCTTGAATGACACAATTTAGTGGACATTGTATTTTCATGTCAAAAACACGAGTCCATTAAGATGATTTTCTAGGCAATGCTACTCAGTACTCTTTTGAATAATAGAGATACTTATTTCCTAGACTCTCTCCAACCCACTCTACAATAGGTCTTGGCCATTCCCACAAGAATCAACTTGAATTTCAAGTTAGTCTTCTAGCATCTACTTGTGCATGCAAGATTGCCAGAACCAAAGCCAAGTTGTATTACAATTTGTCAAGGAAAGTGAGAAATAAGGGGGAGTATGAATATATTGACCCCTCTCTCCATAGGGTAAAGTCTCACTCAGTTCCCCTAAAATGGTACTGAGTCAAGGTTGTTAATAATTTTATGTGGTTAATTTTTCCTATGTTATAATGTGTTGAATTGTAGAGAAGCTCTTGGCATACTAAGACCACCTTGCCTTAGGGTGGATTTGTCAAGAATCTCATCCTCTTGCTTCCCTTGATTGGATACTTTTAGTTACCTACTTACTTGATACATTTATGTTGTATAAAGAAAATAATCTTCCTTAATTTTTCCTTTTAGTCATAATGTTTTTTCATGTAACTTAAGTGACAACACACAAACAATGAAAATAATCCTTTGGAATATATAACTTTTTTATTTATTAGAGAATCTTATACAAGTGTTCACCTTCCATCCATCAAACCCAAGAGAATGCACAGATACATTGAGACTGAGAAATGAGAGGGAGTATGGATATGTCGACCACTCTACCAATAGGACAAAGTCTCACTCTGTTGCCCTAAAATGATAGGGAGTCATGGTGCCAACTAATTCTATGTGGTTAATATTCTATATACTATAATACTTCGAATTGTAGAGAAACTCTTGGCTTATTGAGACCACCCTTCCTTAAGGTGAATTTGTTAAGGATCTCACACTACGATTGGATAGTTTTAGTTATCTACTTAGCTAACATATTTATGTTGCATAAATAAAATGAGCTTCCTTGATTAGTCCTTCTAGTCATAGTGTTTACTCACGTAACTTAATTCAAAATGCACAAACCATGAGAACAAGCCCCAGGAATAATTTTTTTAATTTATTAGGAATCTTATGTAGGCGTTCACCTTTCCTTCATATAGAAGAACAACTTGGATGACTTTATTTTACCAAGATTTTGCCCCTAACTAGTATCAGGGCCCTTACCGAAAGTCCATCCTAAGCCACATGGCATTCGTTGTCAAGAATCTTGCCCTCCCACTTTCCTTGGTTAGATAGTCTTAGTTATCTACTTACCTAGCACATTTATTTTGTACAAATAAAATTGGCTTCCTTAATTAGTCCTTTTAGTCATAGCTCATAGCGTTCATTTATGCAACTTAAGTCAGAACATACAAACAATGAAAACAATCCTTTGGATTATAACTTTCTTATTTATTAAAGAATCTTATATAAGTGTTCACCTTTCGCCTATCAAAATAAAGGGAATGTATCATGGAGACAAATATTCCTCAAAACACCAAGAGTTTTGCTAATCTTCATTATTCTAAAAGAGATTCCACAGATTGTTAGAGTGTGAATCATATTTACATCAAATTTTTATTTAACAAGGTTGCAAACAATATTTTTATGCGTTGATTCATTTTTTACTCTAATATGATGTGTGGCGTGCCCACTTTGAGATATCCTCAATGGCATGATTTAGTAGTCCATCAAGATTATTTTGTGGCCCATGTCGTGGATACTCTTTTGAATAATACGAGGTTTTCTATATAGACTCTCTCGAGTCCACTCCACAATGAAAGACCTTGGTTGTTTCCAAGAGAATCAATATTAATTTTGGGTCCTAAGTAAATGAAGGTCACGAACTTAGATTAACAATTGTCAACTCTTCGAACATTTGCTTGTGCTAGATTTCTCGAACCGAAGTCAAATCGTATCATAGTTGGTTCAAGGAGAGTGAGAAATGAGGGGTATTATGGATACGTTGACTCCTCTGGCCATATAACAAATGAAAGGTGAGAAGGATCCAAGCTTGCTTGGAAGAGCTATGGTGGGAGAACAATAGAAAGAAAGAGAGAGAGACCAAATGGGAACTCCAACAGTAACAATATGTGAGTGGGCCTTCCTTTATTCAAACTGTCACTAAAAGAATAAAGAATAAAGTGATAGTGATGGGCGCCGACCACTTGTAGTGTGCAATGACGGGTATTGTTAGTGTAGTAATACACAATCGACTAGGCAAAGGCACCTTTACCCCCAATAACCTTCCACTTAAAGGTGAATCTGCCCCAGTGAGAAGTGAAAAGAAAAAGAAAAGAAAGTAAAATGTACACATGTACAATAGGATGAGGAAAAACATCATTGGAGCCAATGCCCATCGAGTGTAACAAGTGGGATACACATCGACTAGGGTTTTGACACCCCGTCACACTGACCGGGGTATTTAAGGTGTAAGAGCCCCAGATTAGGGCAACCAGCTATTACCAAGATCATACTCCTCACCTTCATCTCCAGCTTCCATGGCTTCCTCCTTCCTTCTCTCCTCTTTTCTCTCTTTCTTTCTCTTCTTCTAGTCTTCTTTCTTCTTCTTCTTGTTCTCTTTCTCTCTCCTTAGCTCTCCTTCTCTCTCCTCTCAGCTTCTTTCATTACAAGCGGTATTAGAGCTTTAGGATTTGGTCCTTTTCCTCTTTCCCCTTTCTCTCTTTTCAAATCCCAAAAACCCTAGTTACTCAGCTTACAAGTACAGGTACAACAAGAAGGACTGCAGTTAACCCCAGCTTTTTGGAGTAAGCAGGAGCTATGGCTGGAGACCCAGACATATCTGGAGATAAAACGGTTAAAATAATAAGTCGACACTTCTTTTCATGCAAAATTTAAGGGTTCTAGGCCAAGTTTAGAGTCCCAAGAGTTGAAAGAGGGAAAAATCTCAGTCACTTTTTGCCCCGATCCTCTCTCTCTCTCTTCTCCTACAAGCTGCCATCGCTGCTGCGAGCCCAAAGAAACCCCAAGACCTGACCTGAGGGTACTCCTCGACATCAACCAGCCCTGGGACTCCTTCCCTGACCCCCCAAGCTACTGATCAAGTAGTGGAAATGTTGCCATTAATTTTGAAGGATAGCCCCATAATTTTTGGCGCATTTTGCACTGTGGCTGCCCTACCCTTCAGCCCTCCTGCCACTCCTCCACTATTGCTTGGCCACTCCCTGCCACTCTTGGGCATTGATTTAGCTTATCTTCCTCTTTTACC